>NC_081407.1:579785694-580085694 GCF_030272615.1 Cryptomeria japonica | reverse complement strand
ATCAGATTTATTAGCTGATGATGAAGATGTTGTAGATGATGATGCTTTGAAAGCTAAATATGTCTTAATTGTAGCAATAGGACTAAATTCCTCAAGCTCAAATGTTGAAAGTTTTCCAACAAAGGTATCTTTAGACACTGATGTATTAGGCATAGTTCTTAACTCATTAATAGAAGTTACTTTCATTTTGTATGTCGGTGGCAATGCTCTTAAAAATTTAGAAACAATTTCACCTTCACTTAAGGAACCTCCATAACATTGTATTCCCAAAATAATTTCATTAACCCTTTCCATAAAAGCAAAAATTCTTTCATCTTCTTCCATTTTCAAATTTTCATACTTGACCCAAAGGCATTCAAGTTTTACAATTTTGATGTTGGAATCTCCTTCATTCAATGTCTCCAATTTATCCCAAATAGCTTTAGCAGTAGATTGGTCTGATAATCTCATGATTTGCTGATCTGACAAGGCACTCAAAAGTGCTTCTCTTGCCTTGCAATCATTCTCTTGATCCTTACCTAATGTAGGTGGATTAGGTTGACTCTGTGTAGGACTAACATAGCCATTTTGGGTAACATTCCATATGTCTTTTACAATGCAATTCAAATGTGTCTCCATTCTGATATTCCATATACCATAGTTAGTTCCATCAAGTTTTAGACTGTCCTTCCTGAAATACTTAGTTGCCATAGAATCTCCTCAAGTTGTTAAACTTTTGCAAAAAGATAACTTAGCTCTAATACCAATTGTTAGGACCTGGAGGCAACTGAGAGGGGGGATGAATTAGTTGTCTAATAATTTCAGCCCAAATATAACTTAATCAAACTTGATACTTAATACTGGTAAACCAAACTTAATGTCAGTAAACATATTAACAGTTAATATAAATACCGGTGAAACTTAATGCATGAAACATAAGACAAACAACATCCACAACACATAACACAAAGATTTGTATATGGAAACCATGTAAGGGGAAAAATCACGGTGGGAAACCTTACCCATAATTACATGATACTACTATAGATAGTATGGGTATATAAAATGGGGTTTGCACATGGAGAAAGGCCAACCGCCTAGAGCTCACTGCTCAATCACAAGATGAGAGTCACACTGACTACAATTGGATGATTAAATCCAATTATAATGTACTACTCAAAGTAGCATCTCCAATGCTGGATTCAGTACCGGTTAAGCTCTAATTATCTCCTTCTCTATGGTCTGCTCATATGATCTTCAATGTTCGCACATACCATGTTACAATACCATAACCATATACCATTAGCTTCCTTCTACCTATTACATTATCTCACAAATGAGATCTTACATTTATACTAAAACCTAAGACCAAATGTCCTGGTCGGTTCACTAATAATATTATAATAAAATCAATTACAAGAAGTAAGTCAAGATGTGATGCATCATGTCAGCCCAACATCAATACCGATTGATTAAACCATCTCCATAACATGTCGTATTGATCTGGAATAGATAATGCATGTCGGTCTGTAACCTAGACCAATTTTCTGGTAACAACAAATATGTCAACCTGATTAGACCAATAACCAAATCACAAAAACCAAGTGTCCAAACCATGTCTTCAACATAACCAAGTGATCTCCAAATGATAACAAGTCATCCTCAGTGTCGGTGAACAATATAGCCTTATGATGAACTAAATACTGGTGACTGTACATAACTCACTGAACTTGCTGGTGAACATAACCAAAGATCTCTAGAAGGATAAGTGATGATAAATATTGACATCAGTGACAAAACCAATGCAACATATCCATAATACCAACAAATATCATCATTGTCGTCATCAACATCATCAATGAGTCATTAGGTTTTTAACTTGGCTAGAGAAAATGTCACATTTGTCTTTGTATTCATGTTCACGCTTGCTTGCTTTCTTTTATGTATCATATATACATATCTATGTATGTACACACACATATACACACACTATTTATATATAAATACATATATACATATCTATGTATGTGCACACACATACACACACACTATGTATATATACATACATACACACACATACACATTATATGTATATGTATATATGTATGTATATCTATGTATATGTATGTATGTATATATGTATATATGTATATATATGTATATATGTATGTATATATATGTATGTATGTATGTATGTATGTATGTATGTATATATATGTATATGTGTGTATATATATGTATTTATATATATGTATGTATAAGTATGTATATATATGTATACATATATATATACATATATATATATGTATATATACATATATGTATATATATATATGTATATATATATATGTATATGTATATATACATATATATATATATACATATATATATATATACATATATATATATACATATACATATACATATATATATATATACATATATATATATACATATATATATATATATTTATATACATTTATATATATATTTTTATATATACATATATATTATTATATCCATCAATAAAGATAAATAAAAACATAAATATGTTATTTTAAACATTCAAGCAACACACTTGAAACATGTGTTTTCCTAATTCATTAGAATTATATGGAATTTTTTCTTCCTTAAAATAAGTGTTTTTCTTAAATGGGATGTTTCCTACCTAAAACAAGACATTAACAGATTTTTTTCTTTAGTCCTCTACATATCTTAACATGTGATAGTATTGATGCATATTAGTTGACAATTGTTTATCTTTTTCTTTGGTTTATACTTTGAATATTTTACTTTATCTTTTGACCCACACTATACCTACTCAATATCATCATGATCATTTTATACCCTAGCATTCTCTAAATTGTCTAAAATGGTTAAGTTATTTTATTTTTTGTCTATCATGTTTGATTCTTTTCTCATCATGAACCCACCAGCACTATCAAATGACTTGTGAGTGATGGCATGTCCTCTTATTTACCATTTTATTGAGATTCAATCTTTGCATTGGATATATTGTTAGGTTCATTCTATACATCCTAGTGCATAACATTGAATATTATATTTAAGTAAAGACTAGTAATCTCATTGTGAATGTAACAATATTATCATGTTTCATTTTTATATTTTATATCACTTTCCATAATTCATTTGATTTATGTTTCACATCTCTTTTTTCAAGAGATCATATCTATAATTAATGCATAGATGATCTCTTGAGGAGTATCAATCACCTCACTTCTGCAAATATCATTTCATACCAAAATAGAAGATAGGATTGCCTAAGGTTTGGGATGTCCTCCCAAAAGATAAGTGCTAATATCTTTCCAAAAAAAAATTATAATATTTTGATTTTGGTAGGAGTTATCATTACATTACCCCATCATGTAGCTAAGCTAACAAAATGCATTAATTTTTTTTTTTTTTAAATTGTTATTTTTTGATATTGTTCATATATTTTCATAAAAATCTCAAGCTATATCACAATCACTCAAAAGTGAAGAAATTTTTTTACGGTAAAATTGGTATACGTGTGCTAATTCTCATTTTATTAGAATAATTAAAATGAAATGATTTAATGTAATTAAGTAAAACAATGTCACAAATACTTTTTTAAAATTTTAAATTTTTCTAACTTATTGATCCTTATTCCTCTCCATTTACTCCTAATCATAAATATTTTAATATAATTGATCATATCCTAGGCCAATCTTGATGTATTTATATGCATTTACCCTAATTACTTTTTAGACTTACATGCACCTACTCATGCCCTCATGATTTAAATTTTAATTCTTGGATCAATTTTGTGTTGCTCAATATTCAATTTGAGGAGCTTGATATTGACCCCAAATTCCATATTTTATGATTAAAATTCTTTGCTTATTTCCCCTTTTGAATATCTATTATGAGTTGACTTGGTACACATTTGAATGGTCTATTATATTAATCTATTTAAATAAATTTCATGTGTTATTAAATCACATAGTAAAACAAGGAGAAAATCAATTCAGGTGTCTCTCAATTTGGAGATTAAAGGAATTTGGCACATTAAATTTGCACATTGGCCATCTACACACTTAACAATGTTATCTTTGAATCATTTTGGAAGGTCATAAAGCTAGAGTATTAGGGTGTTTTTGTAGGATAAATTTACCACAAAAATCTAACATTCCCAAAACCATTGTAAAATATTATCATCCTTATGGATATTTAGATATAAGAGGCTACAATAAACCAATTTGGAAAATTCTAGGTTATATATCAAGTCAGATATATGACTCTCAAGATTGACCTATGGTGGAGATTGAGACTATTTTGATTTAAAAATACTAAGCATATTAAATACACTATATTTTAAATATTTATTAATAAAAATATTATAGGGATAAGTTCCGACCGATAAGCTTATGCAACTCTTTTTATAAAATAATTTCTAAAGTCGTCACTAGAAGGTTGGTAAGGATTCTTCCTCTGATCATTTCGCCCCAACAAAGTGGTTTTGTTTTGGGCAGAAAAATACTTGACTCCATCATTACTATCCATGAAAACATTTATTTGCTGGTGGATTCGAAAAAACAAGGATTTCTGATGAAGCTGGATTTATCAAAGCCTATGACCAGGTAGATTGGAGTTTCTTGAGTAAGGTGTTGGCGGCTTTTGGATTTGGAGTGAGATTCATTATGATGATCGAACAACTCATCCTGATCCCTTCTTTTTCTATCATTGTCAATGGGGTGCTTTCCACTTTCTTCAAAACTTCTAGGGGTATCAGGTAGGGGGATCCTATATCCCTCATACTCTTCATCATCTTGGATGAATGTCTGGGTAGATTTATAAGAAACTCTATTTCTGAGGGGCTCCTTTGTGGTATTTTGACTTCTTCTGGTTTTAGAGCTTGCACTGATCAACAATTTGTTGATGATACCATTTTAATGGGATCATCCACTATTAAAGAAGCTTCCAATATGAAGAACCTTCTCAACACTTATAGCAAGGCAACTGGTCAAACCATCAATTGGGAGAAAATTTTTGTTTTCTTCTTCAATACCCCGGAAGATAGAAAAATCAGAATGGCTCGGATCCTTGGTTGCCAAATTGGTAAGTCTCCAGCTGTCTACCTAAGCCTCCCCTTGGGATTGAAGCCCTTGGAGCTATTCTGGAATAGTCTTGTTGATAGGTTCAGTAGAAAGCTGGCTGGTTGGAAAGGAACCCTTCTTAGTCAAGCTAGAAAAGTCCAACTCTTAAAATCTTCCCTCCAGAGTCTCCCAGTGTATGCTCTAATCCTTTTTAAAATCCGTGGCAAATTTTTTGATGCCATTGAGAAAATCTAGAATGCCTTCCCGTGGTGAGGGGTGGAGGAGAAGAAGAAAATGGATCTCATAGCTTGGGAAAGTGTTTGTAAACCTAAAAAGAAGGGGGGCTTGGGTCTTAGGAATATCAGAACTTTGAACAAAACTCTCTTGGCAAAACAAATCTGCAGAACTTGTCAAGGAAAAGGAGAATGGAATGATATTTGGAAGGCTAAGTACTTAAGGAAATCTCCCACCATTGAGGAATTCCTAGTCTCAGATCAGATACTAAGTGGGTCTTTCATTTGGAGTAGTGTTATAAAAGCTAAAGGTGTTGCTAATCTCGACAATGTTTGGGCTCTTAGTGATGGAAGGAAGGTGGACTTTTGGGATGATGCTTGGATTGGAGGAGCCCCTCTTAATAAGTTGGCCTCTCACACACTCATCTAGAATTGCAAGGAGAAGATAGGTACCAAAGTGGCTAATTATTGGAAAGATCAAATGTGGGTGGACCTCAGACCCATTGATCCCAAACTCAAGTAGGTAAACTTAATGATCAATCATGCGATCTTGAATCCCAGAAGGGAAGACCATATGGTGTGGGGTGGAACTTCATCTGGAAATTATATGGTCTCCTTTGTTGTCCTTTTACTGGCACATTCCCAAGATCCTATTCCATGCTGGGCCAAGGCTTGGTATCCAGGGTTGAGTCCCAAAATCAACATCTTTTTGTGGATCCTATTGTAAAACAAGATTCTTACCACTGAAAACTTAAGAAAGAGGGGCTTTTGTTTTCCTAACTGTTGCTACCTTTGTCTTAATAATGAGGAATCTGTGAGCCACATCTTTTTACACCGTCCTTATACTACTCCTATTTGGGGGATGTTTTTTCAAATGTGGGGGTTGAATTGGGTTTTCCAGGAGGAGATGCAGGATTGTTTCAAAAGTGGCATTATTCCACCAATAACATCACCATAAGGAATCTTTGGCAGTTCTCTTTTGCCCATATCCTCTGTAGGATATGGAAAGAGAGAAACAATAGAATATTCTAGAATGACATTAACACCTCTGAAGTGGTTTGGATCAAGATAAAAAATAATTGTGTTGAGAATGTAATGGCCAGGGGAGTGCATAGTTGTACCAGTAAGGAGGACTTTCATGTTGTCAAAAGATGGAAAATCCCAGCCTCTTTGGGTTCTAACATCAACCAAATTAATAGAAGCTTGTGTTGTTGGTCCTTCCCCCTAGTGAGTGGTTCAAGGCCAACTTTGATGGAGTGGCGAAAGGAAATCCAGGTCCGACTAGTTGTGGTGGTGTCATCCGAAATGGGGCTGGCTTTTGCACTAGAGCGGTGGCCAACCCCTTAGGTATTCAAACCAATCATATGGTGGAAGCTATGGGGGCACTTCAATCTATTAAATTGGCATCTAATTTAGGGGTCAAAATGCTTTGGTTGGAAGGCAACTCTAAAAATATCATTAACTACCTTCTCGGTAATTATTAACCTTCATGTACTATTGAGAACATCATTGAGTCAGCCAAAGTGTTGATTCATGGGTTTGAAAAATGCCACATCACACATGTCTATAGAGAGGCTAACTAGAATGCTGACAGGGCAGCCAATGTGGCGGTATGGAGCAAGACAATTATTACCTAGAAAGGAAAAAGGGAGCTACCGAGTGTCGCACGTGACATCTTAATTTATGAAAGATTGCATGGTAAGCAGGGATAGATTTGATATCATTTCCCAAAGTGTAAACTTAGACGTCGTGGTAGCAGGTGCTGGTTCTACAGGCTACCGAGAAGGAAGTACAACAATCATTATAGGTTAACTTCACATGCTTTATGGGCATTTTTATCCCTCTTCAACAATATCATCAGAAAATCCTACAGAACACGAACTGGTTATCACTGAGAGCTTGTTGTGAAGGAAAGAATCAGGTGGGAGCTGCATATTATTGGTATCAATGGGATCATGGGGGGTAAACAAAAGAGAACAAAGGCTACCACCATTGAGAAATGGAAGAGTCATCTGCAATTATGGGCTATCCTTCAAGTGAGCAAGATGATGGATTTTATGGAAAATATGCAAGAGAAACGACCCGAAATAATGAGAATCTTCAAGAAGGGCTAGAATGAAGGGATGTTAACCATTAGAAACAGGAAGTTCAATGTGATCGAAACTATGATAGCAGAGGAAACTGGTCTTCCAATGGAGGGCATCAAGCTCTATAGGGATAGAAAGATTTCAGACGTTGTCATTTAGAAATTTCCGAAGAATTAGGAGTAAAGGGCTAGACTCGTGAAGGGTAGCCATACCTACTTTTCGCCAAAGGTAATTAAGTTAATTTATAGAAGGGTTTTGCTTGCTATTATGGAGTTTATCACACTTGATGGTAGATACACTAAGGTTTACAGCTACCACTTTGTTTTACTTAATCTTTTTAGGTATAAAGATAAAATTTCTTTTCCTTGTTATCTTTTTTGTGCTCTTAATGTGGGGATCATGGATGCAATTTCCAACCCCAATATTAACCTTGCAATGCACAAAGGTTTGATGGTGTTTCTGTATAATCACATCAAGAACATGATTCTCCAGTTGAATATAGCTGAGATTTCTGACTTAGAAGAGGATTTTGATGACTCTGATGAGGAGGAAGGCAATGGCTATGATACAGAAGAGGAGACAAAGGATGACCCTCTAATTGCTGGGTCAAGCAGAAGAAACAAAAAAATAGAGCAGGGGAAACAAAACAAAGGGTTTGCCAAAAAGAAGCAGAGAGGGGAGGACAATAACTAGTGTGAGGAGGAGTATGGGACTAACAATGAAATGGACACTGGAAGTGAGGGGGTCCAAACCCTTGTGAGCCTGAAGAAGAAAAACAAGACTTCTAAAAGCAGGGAAGTGGGCACCAAGGACTGGTTGCCTCTCAAGAATGATTTAAAGGAGAAGGGAGTAATGGGGGAGGAAATGGCAATGAAAGAAGCTCAGAGCTCTAAGGATAGGGAGGTTGGCCTAGAGGTTAATCTTAACACTACTGTTGATAAGAACTATGAAGAGCATCAGTTAAAAATTGATCTCTACATCAATAACGGAATGGAAAGCCTCAAACAGGTGTTATGTTGGGTGCATAAGGAAATTGATGGCATCAAAACCAAGCAAGATTAGGAAGCAGGGAAATCAAGACATTACAAGCTTTAGGCTCCAGAAAGTTCAATTCCCTTTCGGAATGTCTCAGTGAGCTCACCAAGGCGATTAGTAATGTTGAGGATATTATCAACGCTAACCGCAAAATCTTTCTTGGCCTAGAAAAAAGAGCAAGATAAACTGAAAAGGGACTTGATGGTATTGAACAAACACTGAAAAAAAGAGGGGAACAAAGCCACGAGATTCTTAAGGCTACCTTGGCCAACATGAAAGTGCTTATCTGCAAGCTGGAGAACTAACAAGGTGATAAGCTCATGGTGGGTATTATTGATGTTAAGGATGACACCCCAGATGATAGGGACATAGGGCTAGGGAGAAGAATGAGAGCAAGCACTAAAAGGATGCAAAGCCATAGTAAGGAGATAGAGGAGATTAAGCGGGCATCGGACAACATGGAATAGATAGAGCTTGAAGCGGCGGAGATGCTTCAGAAATTAACCTAAGCCTGGACTACTGTCGATCTTTTTTGGTCTGTAATCCGCGTTCTCTTGTTTGCTGGTGTTTGGTTCGCTAGCTGTCTTTCTTTTGTTTGTTGTCTTTTTGTTGTGCTCTAATATTTATCTTTTGATTTTCTGACTGTACTAGGTTTCAGGGACCCATCAAAAATTGTTTACCCATATTCAAGAAATTTTTTTTTTTTTTCATTTATTATTCTTGAAACTAAATATTGTATCCTTTTACACTTTACATTTAACTTTTTAAATATTCTAAATTATCATTTCTTAAGAATAATTTAATTTAAATCATTTATATTTTTATCTCTATATAAATTTATTACCATAAACTAATCAATATGAAGCATACACTTATAATAATATTGAAAACTCCTATAAACATCCAAATTAAGGAATGCACATAAAAATATAAAAAAAATAGTAAAAAATGAATACAATGATACAACACCTTGTCAATGGTAACAAAGATTGGAATGCAATGGTATGAAAGTATTAAATTTTTTTTATAATTTTGATAATTATTTATTTATCAAATTTTATTATATAATAATAACCATAATATTTTAGAAATAGAAAATAAATAAAATATTTATACCTTTATGTATATACAGTAAAACAATAATTTTTAAATAAAAATATTTTTCAACGAAATAAAATAGTTCTAAACTGATATTCTTAACTTCTTAAATATATACATTTAAGATATCTATATTAATTTCAATTTCAATTTGAATATACATATATGCTTTTTTCCTAAAGTCTAAAATATGACAAATAACTTCTTGGAAACCACCTTATTTTTAAGGTCAAATCATTTTTGAGGCAAAATTTGATAATTATTTATTTACAAAATTTTACTATATAATAATAAACACAATATTTTAGAAATATAAAATATATACAGTAAAATAATAATTTCAATATAAAAATATTATTTTAGTAAATAAAATAACTTTAAATTGATATTCTTAACTTCTTTTATATATATATTTCAATTTGAATATACAATTTTTTTTGTGTATAACTTCCTCGAAACCACCTTATTTCAAGGTGGAATACATTAAGTTGAACAGCGACCTGAATACTAAAAGTTAGGGTTTTGCTTGCACACGGTCAAATCATCTTTGAGGCCAAATTTCGCTAATTTTCACGTCCCTGCTGCGTCGCGACTTTGAATGCGTTGTTTCAGCATAACTTATTGAAGTAAATCTATGGGTTCCTCTATAAATGGGTCATTGCATTGTATCGTATTCCATCTCAATCTTCATTTACCAACAGATTACTCAGTTGAAAGGTAAGGATTTTCCGCTGCATTCCAGTCAACAAAAGCTCCCGCCCTTCAATATGGGTATTTCGATGGGCTTGAAAACAACTGCACTGCTCGTGGTGCTCTTGTTTGTGTTTACGATCCATGTTTCCGCGCGATATAACCCACCAAATCCTTCCGAAAACAGTAAAAATATGCTTACAGGCATGGAACAATTAGATAAAGCCGCGAGCTGCAATGGCAATGCTCCAGACAAACGCTGCCCACCACCACCCACCAAGATGGCTGCTAATTTGTCTGGAAAGTTAGCAGATGGTGCGAGCTGCAATGGCAATGCTCTAGACCCACGCTGCCCACCACCACCACCACCCACCAAGACGGCTAATTTGACAGGAAAGTTAGCAGATGGTGCGAGCTGCAAGGGCAATGCTCCAGACACTAGACCTCCTTGCTCACCAACAAGTCTGCTTTCTTAGGATAGAAGTGGGCATATGAGCGACTTCTCAGTCTCAGCTCCTAGATACCCACTCAAACCCAGGCACTAGGCACACCTCACAAATAATACCTCTTCTCTTCTACAATGTCGTGCTTCCCGTTTCCACAAATGTTTTAACGCACTCGTCTTTGTTGTAGGGCATCAATACTGAGTAAAATTGCAACTCCTTGTTTGAATGGTTTTATTCTTGAAATTGCTGTAGTTTTAGGTTAATGTATGTAAGGGTTTGATATATATATGGAGTCAACTTCAAATCAATTCAGGTTGAAATGAAAGCCGGTTGATAATCCAATACCAGGTATGTTAAAATTAATTTATGTAATAGTTCGAAATATATAAGGATTTGTAATAAAATATATTATGATCACATCCATGTCTCCGAGACTGTCATACACCTACAAAAATGATATAGCAATCATATTTGAAGCACTACCACTATGTTGTGAAGTAACTTATTTTATTAGATGAACGTCAAGGAAACTTAGATATAATATCAAATACGTCAAATGCTCCTACAAATGAATGTGAAAATCTAGGTTAGTTTTAGTTTATTAATGGAAGTCTTTCTAGCTCATTTTTTTCTCCTTGAATGTAAGAGATTTGTAAATCCTTAATAGATAATAACAATGAATAGAATTGAATATATTTAAATGTCAGTGCATAACAAAACATGTAAATAATAAAGGTTATAGCTATAGTCTCCATCTTGCATCCATAAAAATGACATAGGGCATGGAAATAGTAAAATCAATTAGTTAACATAATGCATCAGAAGTGGTTAATACATTTGGATGACTACAGAGTAATGTGTATCTATGTGGATAAAGAAAGATATAGGTCCATATAAATATTTGTAATTGTAAAGTAATTTAAGCATAAGGGAAGGAATTTGCATCTATGTGAATAAGGTGTGAGATAATTGCATATGGATATGTCTAATTAGAGATGTATAAACATACATTATGAATAATTTTGACCTTACACACAATTACATCATTTTCCAATGTGTAAATGTGTTAATTCATTGTTGTACAAAAGTCTAAAAGAATTATTTTATTTACTACTTACATACACAAACACATATTTTAATTTTAACCAAAGCTATTTTATTTTACTTTAGAATTATTTTATTTACTACATGCATACTATTTTATTTTAGTTGCAGTTTAGTTTATTTTAAATTTTGTTTGAGATTTTTTTTTAATTTGTGAATGTGGGGATTTAACCTAGCCTATACTAGGTGACATCACAAATGAGTGGCTTTATGCCAACAAATAATGTCCCTTGTACCAAATACATGAGAACTATAAAAAAGATCTAAATATCTCCTCAATGTTTTGTCATGCTAAGACATTGCTTCACATTTGGCATAGGAACAAAGAAGCATGTTAAAAATTACCTCATTTTTCTTCCTTTTTCTTTGCACCACTATCTAGTTATCCCCTGCATCCTTAGCACTCTTAACATCATCTAATTTCTCTAGGAGGGATTTACTTCCCCTGAGAGACATGATAATAGATCTCTTTTTCTAATATACACAATCCTCATTCAGAACAAGATCTAGCGACCTTAATACTATCCCTACCTATAGAAGGATATCCATCTTAAATCTTTGGTTTGACATAAATTTTCCTTGGTGGATCATTTTGATTGTCATCCCCAAAGGATTTTTTAGGGTTACATCAAGGGTATTGTCATCTTGGCAATAATCTTCTTTCTCCATCAAATAATAATGGGGGAGACATCTCTCCACTAAGTGGCTTGGCTATCACTTTTTTCGTTTCAAACTATGGGTAGTCAATTAACCAATATGAAATCATCTACATTAATGAGAGGGTAAACCCTCATAGTCTAACAATTGATTCCAACACTCATCTACAATTTTGAAAGAGAATTATTAGAATATCTTTGGTGATATTCATCTCTGCTAAAATATGAGTTTAAGTTGGTTACAAAATATTTGAAGAAACCTTATCCACCTTTAGAAACTTCCCCAATGAACTACCCATGACTTCAAAATAAGACTCAACCCAAAATTACAAAAGAATATTTGGTATTGTGAGATTTTGCCAAGATCAAGAGCTCAATCAAATGTACAAAATAGAGAGACAAAATATAGGACAAGAATAAACTATATTCTCATCAATAGTTGTTCAATACAATGAATATGAGCCTGCTTATATAGGCAATGCTATATGGATATGTGAGCACACAAGCTGGACATGTGGCTCAATAAGAAACAAGAGTAGGTAGGAAATAGGTGTGGTAGGTAGGAGAAACAATAAAATATTCCACATGAGGTGGATCACCCACTGAAGGTGGAATTATCACTCCACACTTAGTGGATAGAGTAGTAACAAGATC
Source organism: Cryptomeria japonica (assembly GCF_030272615.1). NCBI lineage: Eukaryota > Viridiplantae > Streptophyta > Pinopsida > Cupressales > Cupressaceae > Cryptomeria > Cryptomeria japonica. Next base: position 580,072,634 of record NC_081407.1, on the reverse strand, counting down.
GCACCATAAAAGGTGGAAATTATCCTACACACACTATCCCAATGTGGTACAAAGACCCAAGTGTCTCATACCCAGACTACTATGAAATGCTTTATCCTAAGTAAACTTAAGCAAGGTGTAATAATATCCATGATGAATAATTATTTACACCAACAGCCCCCCTTAAGTGCAACTTAGGGGAATGCACTTAAGTCTACAATGCAACTAAGAAATGCAAGATGGGTCCCGGCTATGAGGCCATATTAGGTACCCATGTACAAATACAAATGCATGCAAACCAATGCAATGAAATCTCTCACAAACAAGGGAAAGAGAGAAAAATCCAATGGGAAAAAACCCTTTCCCAAAAGATATATGAAAGCTATACAAGAGAACTCTCATAGAAGAATGTGAGGAACAAAACCCCATGTGAGGAAAAAGTCTCCCCCATATGAGAGAAGAAGAGAATCTAGGAAGCCCTCCCTCAATGTAGAATCTGCACCAATGATAGAAGCTTGATGATGTATGAAGAAAATACTCCATGAATGTAGAACACCATTCATCCCCTTAGAAAGAAACAAAACCAAAGGTGTATCCATGAAGTCTCCCCAATCATGAAGGGAAGATGTATGAAACAAACTCGTGAAGAATAAAGTCTCCAAAAACTGCTCAAGTGTCCCCATGTTGATGCTGAAGGTTACCCCCTCCAAAGGTGGTAAATTGCTCCAGACTGCTGAAAAAGGAACTCCAAGATCTAGTGGAGGTGAATGTAGAACAAGTCGCAAAGACTCACATGTCTCCTCTAAAGGTAAAGAAACCTCCTCCAATTGTTGTACATAAGAATCCAAAATCATGTCAACCTCGAAAGAATGATCATGTAGAGAATGAACAAGAGGTTTAGAGTGTTCCCTCACAATAATCAAAGAAGGGCCATCTTCATCAAAGAGAAGATTAATATAATCAATGATGTCTCCCAAATCTGCAATGTAGGATTCCACAAATAAAATTGCAATGTCTGTTAAGTACTCATCCCATGAAACTGAAGGTGGAAGACATGAAATATCCTGTTACACTAAATCACAAGAAGACAAAGTTGTCACACTATCCACATCATCAGGTGCAATAGGTGATGTGATATAAATAGGAGGAGAGGAAACACAAGGCTTAGGAATGAGGCCACATGTGAGAATCCCCAAGTTCAAGTATCCAAACTTCTCCTCAAAATCTGAATCATCACAAGAAGTGTGATCATCATGTGCAAAATCATCATATGTGAAATAATCATCATCAACAAAATTTGAAAAGGAGTATAACCGAGATGCATGACCAACCATCCCAGGCGAAATGATAGCTCTAGTCTCCAAGTCCCTAATGAAAATTGACTCAGGTGTGAACTCCACAATTCTCTTAGTTGCACCATGTGTGATTTGATAGATGGAAAGGAGATTGTTTATCAATTGGGGTACACATAACACATCATTAAAGGAGTTATCCGTAGTGGCAATAGATCCTTTTGCAATCACATCGATGTATGTATGATTGCCCATCAAAATCTGTGGCATTGTGCAAGGCTCAAATGTAGAGAACATAGACTGTGAAGATGCCATATGATTAGAAACCCCTGAATCTAGAAGCCATCTCCTCGAATCATGACTTGTAGTAGCACAAAGATCTTTTCCTTTTCTTGTCCCAAAAGAGTGAGTCTTTCCACTTGTAGAAGCCATGAATGCTTTCCCTTTCCCTTTTTGATTGTGAGTAAGTAGAAGGTGATGAATACTCCTTTTTGTAGGCATTAGGCAAATCAATGTTATGCTTTTTGAGGATATGTGAGAACTCATCAATCTTCTTAGAATGGCAATGACTCTCCTCATGACCAAACTTTTACAATAGGCACAAGTAGGTATCTCCCTCTTTGGTGAATTTTCCCTCTTGGAAGAGGATGAATCTCCTTGTTGTGGAGAAGGTGGTGCTTTGTCCTTAGGCTTTGATTGCCATTTCTTCTTATTTGAGTTGTCCTTTCCTTTATTTCCTTTCTTTCCTTGATTTTCCACTAATGCTTGAGACTTAGAAGTCTTAAGAATGCCCATGCTTATCAACTTAGTTTGTTCCATCATCAACATTTCGGTGAAAGCATCAAATGTAGGCATTGTGTAGCTTGAATCCATTGTCATCATATGGGTTTGGAAACTACAAACAAATGCTACATATTCTTGTGGAATTTTGCCCATCAAATTGAAGATCAATTGAGTATCCTTCTTATCAATGCCATAATCCTTGAGTTGTGCCCTCAACTCTTTTGCCTTAGTGACATAATCTTGTATAGTATCAAAGTTCTTGGGATCTAACATGGTGAGATCACTATCAATCTGCTATCCCCTAATCTCATCAACTTGACCATACAAGTCTTGAAACTTTTGCCAAGCATCCTTGATTAGGGCACATTTCTCAATATGAAAAATGAGATCCTTTGATACATACTTCCGTAAGGTAGCAATTTCCATGATATTTTTAGTGAGCCAATCCAAGTGACCAACAGGATCAGCCTTAGGATCAACGGGAGCAATAATAGTTCCATCAATATAATGAGTTAGTCATTTTTCCATAAGTTTACTCCATGCATCAATTTTCCAAGTAGCATAATTATGAGGATTTAAGAGAGGAAACTTAGAAGAACCCATAGCAGCAAAAAGGAAGAACACAATATCACAAAAGTACAAGAGACACCCCCCCAAATTCAATCAATCAAGGTACCACCCCCAAAATGATGATTTTGGCTCTTTATATGTAGTGCATGTACAATAGGACACTTGCAAAAAATGGAAAGGTGGAATTCTGATTTTGTTTTACAATTGCCCCAAGAGGCTGTGAACTACAATGGAAAAGACCAGCAAGATAAATTTATGCAATACAAGTGCCAAATTGGCTAAAACATACCATATGCTGAAAGTACAATTTGTACTCAAAATAGCTGCAAACTGATAGCATATTATGAGAGTAGACAAAAAATTATGCACTTTAAAAAAAAATGACACCTAAAAAGGAGTTTGTATGAGCCCAAACAAAGTCCTGAAAGTTGGAGAAATGGGGATTAGACAAGTACAGTCACCAAAAACTGAGATTTCTGAAAAATCTATCCATCCAAATCAGAAAATAATACCACCATGAGAAAGTAAATGAAATTATAGCCCATTTTAAAAAACACTGCACCAAAAAAGGAGCAAAAATGAGCAAGATATGGCCATTTGAAGTTCAATTGCCAAATCAAAAAACTCAACGGAGGGGGCCTGCCAAATTTTCAAAAAAATGATAACGTAAAAAAAACATGAGGTTAAATTTGATGACTGTCTACCCGTCATGAAATCTTCACCTCCCCTGCTAACTAGGCATCTATACTATATAGACTGCTGATGTGGATCAATCACGTAGTGACACGTCGCATACAACAAATGATGTCAGGCCTACGTGTCTGAGTGACTGGGCTGTGACTGGGTGGAGAGTTGGTAGGTTAGGGAGCCACGTGTTCTAGTATCAGGATGCCTTGTGGCATCTGTGACGACGTCCGCTAGGAATTGACATGGAGTTGGGAGCAGGTGGCGCTGAGCGCAGGCCAATAGGAAGGAGGTCGGTGGTAGAGATGGGTCGATGGATGACACGACAGCATGCAGAGCGAAGAATGGTGGGATCAGCGGCGAGGGTTCAACGCCAGAGGTCGGTTGTCGCCGGTGGAAAAGGGGCCAAAGTGTAGCCGAAGTGGGAAGAGTGACTGGCGGGAGCAGTAGTTACCGTTGTCGAAAAAGAACTTGCACCAGTGGGAGATGAGTGCAGGGGCAGTCAGCGAATATATAGCCAGTGGCACCAATCAGCATCGAGAGCCAGGAAGAAGTTTGACTGGTCATAAGACGGGAGGTACACGGTAGCAGCGGGAAGTACGATGGCCCCTACAAAAAACTGCAGACGCGAGTACGACAGAGGGGGCGGGGGTAATTATCCCCAACAAAAAATAATATATTTTTTTTAATTTTTATTTTATTTTTTAATTTTCAATAAATTTTCAAATCAACCTCCAATTTAAAAAAAAATTCTGTATAAATTTTTTTCTTTTATTTGCAAAAAATATTTTTTTTTAAAAGAAATTTCGAAAATCCATACCGTACCACTCAAATTGGGCAAATTTTGCCTCCAAGCTCCAAATTTGACTTTCACCTAATATAGGCGAATTTATAGTCAAAATTCATGGAAACGACCACGTGGACGCAATGGTGAGGTCAGACCTGGTCTAGGATACCTCGAAAAGATGCTACTCCTAAAATCTACCTCTTAACATTGCAATAATGCCTCTCAAAGATGAATTAATGACACTATAATGACTTTGATACCATGTGAGATTTTGTCAAGATCAATAGCTCAATGAAATGTACAAAATAGAGAGACAAAATATAGGACAAGAAAAAACTATATTGTCATCAAAAGATCAATAGTTGTTCAATACAATGAATATGAGCCTCCTTATATAGGAAATGCTATATGAATATGTGAGCACACAAACATGACATGTGGCTCAATAAGAAACAAGGGTAGATTAGAAATAGGTGTGGTGGGTAGGAGAAATAATAAAATATTCCACATGAGGTGGATCACCCACTGAAGGTGGAATTATCACTCCAAAATAAGTGGATAGAGTAGTAACAAGATCACACCATAAAAGGTGGAAATTCTCCTACACAGACTATCCCAATATGGCACAAACACCGAAGTGTCTTATACCCAAACTACTATGAAATTCATTTTCCTAAGTAGACTTAAGTAAGGTGTAATAATATCCATGACGAATAAGCATTTACACTAATAGGTGTCCTTACCCAGATTTGAGCAACATAAAAAGATTTAATGATAGGACTAATGGAGCTACGAACCATGGTTCTAGCATTAACAAATTTAATGACAACACTATTGATAGTTTCAAAGGATTTTGTTTCTATCTTGCAGATTATCAAAAACCGGTACAAAAAACCCTCATACACAAGGATTAATTTGAACATCACCATCCAAATAGGGCGCCATTTTACTATAATTCATTCATTCATCTCAAAGAGGCTCAACCAAAACCCTCTAAATTTCTCAACCAAATCCATTTTCATGTAATATACTCCAATTTGTATAATTTCTCGTACAACATTATAGACTATATATCCCTTACAATTTTATAGTATGTTCAACACTTTTTTTGGAGGTAGAATTTGATCTAGTGCAAAAAGGTTCAAACTAAGGTTAGATTCACAACATTGGTCTCACCCCTAAAGCCTTGATATTTGTGTAGCCTAATTAGGATGGATAAGGGAAGCTAGCATGCCAATATCCTTCCAATTTGGCTCCATTTTTCAATATTTGAAAGTTGATGATGGGTCCTTAATGGTGTTATTCTTGTGTTAGGCTCTATTTGGATAATTATTGATGAAAAGGTATAAGTCGCCTATAAAGGTGACTCCCTCTATCATTTGAAAATTAATTAAGCAATCTAATTGATCTAGAAATTATTTTCACACATTATAATTGACAATCACACACTATAAGGATCAAGTAATTAAAGTATATAGAGTTGAAAAATCTTATAACACTATCAAGTATACAATCAAGAATAATTGCAGTAATAATATTTCCTATTTTTTATCATATAGTGTACTAACACTTGCAAGATCTCATCAATACCTTTTGTGGAATCTAAGCTACAACTTCATATATGAGGTAATCGTTATCATTTTATCATAATAATTCATTATTTTCCACTACTCGAATGAGGGTAAGAACTTTGTATCACTGATGATTGTCATTGTGAAGGTAGGAACACCAACATGGGGTTTGGCATAACCTAAACAGTGTTTAATATATTTTTTTTAAAAGTACATTCTTTTATTTTTAAGATCATTTGAGGCAAACATTTTTAAAGCACTAAGATAAAATGAAGTTTTTTGAATTGTAATATTTATATATATTTTATTCTAAAAATATTTCATTCACAATTTTTGTATGTATGATATTTGAAATTTAATTTTGAAAACCTTACAAAAGTATGCATATATGAAATTAAAGAGAAAATAAAGCCCTAACTAAATCTTGGAGAGAGGGTAAAGAAGAAATAAATAAATATAAATTCTTAATGTAGAATAAATAAACCTTAGGGCTAAAGCTTATGTGGAGACATATGACATATTAGGTTGAACAATTTATGTAAGAAAATATAATTCTTTACATTAATAATCCAGGTCAATTAAATAAATATAATGTATAATTACAATTAATCTAGATTTATTAGTTGGGTTGATAATTGTAATAAATATTGAAAATTAAATGAGAGAGTTTAATAAGGGCACTTATCTCTAAATGCACAAGTAGAGGCAAGTAATGTATCATTTATTGGCAATAATCCAAAAGGTGTCTAATATATTAAAAACAAAAAATACATTTTTTTAATTTTTAAGTTCATTTGAGATAGATATTTATAAAGTACTAAGATAAAAACAAGATTTTTGAAATATAATATTAATATTATTTTAAAATAGAAATATTTGATTCATAATTTTTTTATTTTGAATGTTCAATTCTCATGATATTTATTTTTATGAATTTATTTTATTTAACTTTTTTTATAAAGAACTTATAATATTTCCTACTAACTTTTTTAAGAACATATAACCAATGTACTAATTTGAATATTATCTTGAGACTTTGATATTAATTATAATTATTGACAAAATCCTCTATCTAATAAATGCATCTACCAATTAATTAATTACACATAAAACAATGTATAAATCTATATATAGAAAAATTGCTAACAAGTTTTATATGAGATTTACAAGTGGACTTCTTAGTGGAAGAATATTTGAAAGTTAGATTTTTACACTATGGCTATCAATTATGTTAATGTTGTGTTTAGATTTTTTTTCTTTTATCATTTCATATGTCACGCTATTTAAATGTACTCTTAAACAATTATCGTTTTTAATAAGGGAAATTTTCTATGATTTTTGTGTTTTTTTCATTTGGACTATTATGGTTATGACTTTTCTAGAAGTTTGGCATATCATATACATAATATTTTGTTTGACTATTTTGAGAGGAAAGTATCATCTTTGGTTTGAATTAAGTAGTAGGGTTAGAAAATGATAAAATTGATTTAGGTTTTAAAATTAAAATTGATAATGTGTTTCATCTTATAATCAAGAGACTAGTGATTGGCCTACAAATTTGGCTTTATTAAATGGTGGGAAGTTCATAATTGCTAAGTAGCTTGTGAGTACATCATTAATGTGATATTGATGCAATAGCAATTAATGATGTACCACTTTTTGCATGATAATGTCTATTTTTTGTGGAAAATTTTAATTTTTCACCCATACAAATCAATAAGAATAAAGAAAAATAGTATCTATAAGCATATAAAATAAAAATTAAATTTAGATTATAGATTTAAAAAAAAATTAATTCTTTGCAATCATTGGTTAAATTATTTAAAAAATAGAATTCAATGAATGTAATAGTACCCTGCCTTTGACAAGAACTAATAAATAGAATTTTCATAACATCAAAATCTTTTTACATACTTATTCTTGAAATGAAATATCTCATCCCTTAACACTTATTATTTTAAAAATATTTCAATTTATCATTTCTTAATTTTAATTTATTTAAATCAAATATTATTTGATCTCTTAATAAATTTATTACCAGAAATTAATCCTTATTTTACTCTTATACTAATATCTAAAACTCCTAACAACATCCAAATTGAAAAACAGAAAAAGCTTCTTACTAATCCAAAAATTAAATACAATAGCACGTTGCCCTGTACTATAAGTTATTCAAATCTTCTCATTTTGATTTCAATTTGAATATACAAATATTTCTGCAAAGTGTAAAGTGACAAGTAACTTCCATGAAACACATTATGTTTAAAATCAAGAACATTAATTCGAATAGGAACGTGAACCCTTTAAATTAGGGTTTTAGTTGTACTCAGTCAGATCATCTTTCTGGCAAAATTTCGTGAATTTCACCGTCCCTGCTACGTCATATGACTTTGAATGCGGTGTTTTAGCAAAAGTTATTACAAGTATTGCTGTAAATGTATGGCTTTCTCTATAAATGACTCATTACATTGCACTGTATTCCATCTCAATCTTCATCTACTAACCGATTATTCAAAACAAAGCTAAACATTTTCCCCTGTATTTGATTCTGCAAAAGCTCTCAGCCTTTAACATGGGGAGTTCGATGCGAATGAAAATAAACACAGTGCTTGTCGTTCTCTTGTTTGTGTTTACGGTGCATGTCTCTGCTCGATATAATGTGCTTCCTCATGGTATGGAGAAGTTAGATGGTGTTGCGAGCTGCAAGGACTATGGTCCAGACCCACCCCCACCCCCGAAGAAGGAGGTTTTGTTGGGTATGGAGCAGTTAAGTGTCTGTCCAAAGTGCACTGGCCATGGTCCAGACCCACCAAGTGGTTGCTGCCCCAAGAAGGCTGTTTAGAGGAGAAGAATGATCATCCTATTGATTTACTAAAGTTTGGATGTCTTCAAATTGGAAAACTGTGGTTTTTATTTGTAACTTATTTAAGAAGTAGAAAATTTGATCTGCATTGTGGTGGGTCAAGTTTATAGATCATGGTTAGATCAGCATTTCTAGAAGTGCTATATAGGTACAAAAATGATCTAGCAGTGCAGGATTTTACTTTATTAAATTATCATCTGTTTTTTTTTTTTTGGTCATCTAGATTAATGGTATTCAAAAATACATTTGAAGGACTTCCACTATGTTGCTAGAGAACTTTTTTCCTAGACCAACTTCAAAGAAAACATAGATAGAAGATCAAATATGTCAAGCTAGAGTATTACAAATACTTGTAAAAACGATGTGTAAATCTAGATTAGTTTTAGTTTTCTAGCAAAAGTCATTTTATCATTTTTTTTAAATACAAGTACAGAACAATAAATCTTGCAAATGAGTTTTAGTCATTCAAATTGAATTTAAATTTTAAAAAGTTGAAGATCAAATTTTTAAGGATAGTTTGGATATTACATCCACAAAATGACCTAAGATATGGAGACAAGAAAATCAATTAGATAACCTAAGGCATATGAATAGATTCATGCATAAGCACAATAAATACATAGTTTGGATGATTATATATCAATGTCTATATGTGTGGATAAGATGGCAAGAAGATTGTATTTAAATCATTAATGTTTATGGATTTTAACTCAATATAAAATATTTCAAATATAGTCTCTATTTGGTTGAGACTTCTACATCTAATTCTTTTGGGGAGTGTGAAACCTTTTTTTTCTATTGATAAGGCAAAGCCAAAAGATAATTTTGTAGGTGTTCAAATTTATGTATGACCACCTTGCTAAAGATTATAAAAAGGAACAAAATAAACATTTCCATTTAATTATTGGCCAACAAAGTCTACCAAAGAAAGGTCAAGATACTATTACTTAAAACACATTTGTAATATAGGAGGTCATTTGGAAGAAAAAATGCATATCAAGAAGGACTATGAATCCATTTGGAGGGAGAGTCTTAAGTTTTTTTCAGTGAGAAACAATGTGATATAAAATGATAAAAAATGTGTAGATTCTAAAGATCGAGAAATTTTTTGATTAAGATACATGGGTTCTACAAGGACCTAAAACCCAAAGTCAAAGAGAAATACAAAAAAATTAAATAGTCACTAACCAGTCCAAAATAAATGGCAAAACAACCACAGAAATAGGGACCACGCCCACAAAGAAAAAACACAAAAACTATTAATAGAAAAAAGTAAAAACCCACTAAACCAAAGATTGCATCAGCTTCGAGTTCTTTTGGATCATACTCTTGCTGATTCCTCAAGCTCTTTCACGATGAACCTAGAAGTACTCTTCTCCTAGTTCCTTCTCCTCATCCTCGTACAGGAGCCAGTAGTGATCTATGATCTCGTACCTTGCAAGTTGGGCTCCTAGATTTTCTTCTTCTGTTTGGTGTCTGAGGGTGGGATACTGGTGACATAATGGGATCTTTGGTTTGCAATAATCACATTGACCTGTTTAATACCCTCGGTGCTATTTTTCATGGCTTCCCTGCTAATATCAACCATATTCCTTAGGTTGCGCTTAATCTCTTCCAAGCTTATTTCCAACTGGCCAAACCTTGTTTCATGATCCATTTTCATGATATTAAGATCTTCTAATTTTTTTTTTTAAATTCAGATAAGTTTGTCAGTTTTGCTTAGCATGGGCATCTTAGTAGAAGTATCAATAATTCCCTTAATTCCTTCCTTCAACATGTTCATCTCCTTGCTGACCCAAAGAAAACAATTTTCATGGCTTTTAATAGAATTATTAAGGATAATATCAAAATCAGAGTCTTTTTGAGTACCCCCCTGTTCCCCCTATTCAACATTAATGGGGATTTCAAGCTTTATTTTCTTCTCCTTCCCCTTGGATTCCCTTGTTTTTTCCTAATTTGGACTTTTTCGTACTTAGTGGGCCAAAAGCCTATAAATTGGGGTTAAGGATTTTATACTTACTGGTAGCCCATCTAGGGTGTTTGTTTCTTCTACTTCTACTAGTGCCAGGTGTGATATTATGTGGGGTGGCCTCCTCTTGAAAAAAGAAATAGTCTGGATCTTTTGAGACATTGAGATCCCGCCAGTCCATATCCATACCAGACCCCTCTTCCTCCATCTCCATGTCAGACACAATTTTTACTCCATGTGACATTTCTTTCTTCAAGATTGAGAGATTTACTCTATTCAAAGATTTAACCTATTTCAATTTGTTTAGTATTGGTAGTGACAGTCCATAGCCATACCAGACCCCTCTTCCTCCATATTTGTGTAAGACACAAATTGTACTCCATGTGACTTTTCTTTCTTCAAGAAATATTGAGAGATTTATTCTATTCAAAGATTTAACTTATTTCAATTTGTTTAGTATTAGTAGGGAATATATAAAAATATTCAACTTGTGCTTTTTCCTTTTGAAATTAGTTTCTTAAGAATCCTTGAAAAACTAATTTATCGTGTTTAATCTTTTTTATTAGATATTTCATGTTGTATCCCTTTGAATTAGTTTTATTTGTCTTGTATCCTAGGACCATTCTATTTTATTGGCTTTTGAGGTATACTTTCATGCCAACTACCTTTTGGTGATTAGTATGTCATGTGTCCTTGAAGTAATATATATTTTTCACCAAAACTATTATTAATATTGTACGTTAGAAAATAAAGAGTGCATAGCCAACAGATTGCTAGTTCTTATAAAGCATTATCAAAACTAAAGATTATGGAACTATACCAATAAAGACAATGTGTACGGGATTTTTTAAAAATTACTTAATGGAGGTAGGTGGTGTAACATATGTTATTTTGTTGGGCCCCTCACACTAGCTAGCTCAAATTAAACTTTGATAGCTCTTGTAAAGGTAATTCAAGTTGGGCATGAGGGGGCGGCATCCTAAGGGATGATAAAGGTGGGCCAATTCTTGCCTATGTAGTCAACCTAGGTATCCAGACCTCTCAATTTTCTGAGGAGGTCATGATATATCATGAAATATTACTAGATAAGGAAATATGTTTTAACAAAATTATAAATGAGGGTGATTCTAAGAACATCATCACGATGTTGAAAGGATTAGCCTTCTTTGGTTGGCTCCTAAGAGACCTCATTTTTTAAGCCTACAACAACTAAGCTAATCTTGATGAGTACAAATTTTCTCACACATACAAAGAAAGGACCATGCCAACTAATAGGTTGGCTAACTTGGGCCCCTTTATTAATAATTTAAGAGTATCAACCATTCTACATGATATCCCAGACGACATGTGTGCAAAAATTTCAAATAATAGAAAACCTCCCATCATTCTTAATGTTAGAAGATGAATAGTGTATATCCATTATTTTAATTATTTATTGTTTTATTATCTTCCTCTATCATTATTATTTCAAGTTGGGTGAGTCATTTCCTTTCTTAGATGTGATGGATATCTTTTATGTTAATAATATTTGGATTCCCATTTTGTATTTTGAAATTATTTAGAAAAATTTGTCTCATTTGGTAAGAGCTGCTCTCACTATTATCCTTTTCTCTATCATGGGTGGTATTTTGATCAAACGGGAGCATATAAACTAGATTTTCCTAAAAAATGATAGTGTTTTATGACCTATTTTGAAAGAGTGAATTTTTCTTCCTACATTAAGGTGATGGTAGGTCACAATCCATCTCTTTCTACTTAGTTCGCTCATTCCTTGAAAGATAGAAAGGTGGATGTTCAAGGGTGTTGGAAATATGTGTTGTTGTGGTTGTCATTGATGTCAAACTTGTTATTCTAGCTTGGTCTAGAATGTATGTGGTGTAGAGTTATCTTGATATGTTGATGTTGCAATTATTCTATTGGTTGTTCTGGAAGTGTTTGGCTTCCGAAAGTGTTGTTGATGTTGTTTATTATGGTTGTCTTTGTTGGATATAGTTTGGTACCATTGATATGATATTTTTATGATTCAGAAATATCTTTGTGCTCATTAAGTGTTGTGGCATTGTCTGTTGCTATTCATGATATTCTATGTTAGACATATCCTTAGGTTTGGATATGAATTCTGGTAGATTGTTTGATGTGTTATGGGTCTCACTATAGAATATGGAGATACACATTTAAGTTTTTGATAAAGATAAACATGTTTTACGAGGACCTGAAACCAAGAGTATTATAGACCAAGGCCAGTAGCCAACAAGACCAAAAAACTAAGAAAAACAGGGGACAAACCCCACACAGACCGAAAGCCAAAAACCAAAAATGACAGAACCAAAAAATAGGGCAAAGTACTCAACTAAGAGAGTGCATCAATTCAGTATTTTTTTGAATAATCCTTTTATTAATTTTCTCCGAATCCTCCATGATGAATCTTGAGGTTCCCTGGTCCTGGCTCTGGCTCCTGGTTCTAGTGCAAGGACCCGAGCTAGTCTTCCCACCAGCAACACTCTGTCCACCCTCCGATGCAATATTTTTCTATTTTTCCCCCAAGGGAGGGTCAGTGGAGAGGTCTAGGTTCTATAATCAGTCATCATGGAATTAATTTTTTCCAAACCATCAGCACTATTGTTCATCGCTTGCCTACTGATTTCCACTAGATTTTTTAGGTTTTCCTTCATCTCACTCACATCCTCTTCCAGCTTCTCAATTCTGTGCTATTGGTCAACCTTCATAGCTTCCACATCCTGAGAATTTTTCTAGATCGTACTCATGATCTTCTCAGTTTTACTAGGAGATCCACATTTAAGTTATTTGCATTGAAGAGTATGTTTTGACCGTTAATTGCTTATATGGATACGTAGCATTTGGATATGTTGTTGGTTATGTTTTGGTGATTGTGAATCAGTAAATTTATCTTTAGAAGATGTTTTTTTCTCTCGTCTTACTCTTGGAGTGGATCAATGTGTGTATTTTTGGTTCATAAAGTATATTTTGGCTCAAGTTGACTTGGTTCAAGCTTTGATGATCTATCCTATATATAAGGATATTGATGTGATTAAGTTATGTGTAGAAAAATAATGATGAGGTGTGGAGTGTAAATGAATGATGCAAAGATAGTTAGTGAGGTTCTGTGAAGAACAATGAAGAAAAGATATATTTAAATGATATGCAATTTATGCTCAAATTGTGACATAGATAGGAGACATAGTGTTGGTAGTTGAGGTTTGAGTTGTGGGTGTCCTAATGTTGGTCACTTGATGTAGAGTTCAAGGACAAACTCATGATGAGGAGATTCTTATTTACATATATTTTTTGTATCTTTCCTTGTTGAAGTTATCTTCAAGATATCAATTAGTAGTTAGCCTTGGTTTACAAGTCCTCTTTTGCATATTCCCCTATGAGCAATTAGCCTTTGATGGGGAGGGATTCTCAAAGAGAGTTTCACCTTGCTCAATAGGCAGTTGGGTGATATTTTTTTGTGAGATCCTTTCACTCTTCACTTGTCATGTAACAAGCCAAAACACTCAAACTCTCTAGGAGTGCTCCCTATCAAGTTGTGTTGAATAGTTGCTTCAAGCATGGTTGAGATTCACAAGGGTAAATCTAACCTTTAAGCTATGCAATCCTATAACATGTACTTGCAAAGGTTGTAATAGGTGTTTTAAAGGTTTTTCCATGTCATTCAACTAGTTATTCAATTTTCTTTCCATCATTTCTTCATCGTTCCCTCTTTCTCATATTTTCTAGGCCTAGTAGCCCTAGAACCCCAATTAGCCCTACCTTGACAGTTTTTGAGAAAATGTTCAAAAATAACTCAAAGAATCTTCCAACATCTTTGGTCATCTGAGTACCATTTTGGGTGAGCCTTTGAATACATTAGGTGAGATAGTTAGGTCTGTCTATACTGGTATGGAACCCAAAAATGGCTTTTATAAAGGGTTTTGGGACTTAGCAGTCTTCTCCAATGGGTTTGTTATTTTCTCTACTCTGTCACACCTCCACCATTCCACATAGGGTCTGCCACACACTACTTCCTCATGCCAAATACTTGGCATCTTCACAACTAATCATCGCTACAAACATATGCAGCATTTCAATCATCTTCTTAATCGGGCTATCACTGAGATCGCCTAAGAGATGATGGCAAGTTGCTTCTCAAAAAATTGCAGGCCAATAAAAAACATATTTACACTATACAAGGGTTCCATATCTCTATTCCCAAGGGTTATTGAGAAAAACTCAGGGGATTTCAAGTTGGAACCATGACTGAGCTCTTAAACCCTTGCTCAGGCTGAGAGCAATGCAAATTTAAAAACATACTTAAAACATACACTATAAAAAATTACAAAAACCTTATAATCACTACAATGTCATAGAATAGACAATCATGAAAGAAAAATAGTAGAATCAATCCATTATGTACGGATTGCATGCTCAAAATTGAGAAAATATAAGGTAAAATCTGGAAAATGTCTTCACAATCTATTCAAACTTGCTGAAGGATTTTTCCAACCCATTTACAATCATTCTCAGAGAATTTTTATATTCCATATGGATCCTACCTAACTCTTCATCAGTTTCCTAACCACCGATGTGCTCAAAAAATAAAAAAGTTGCTCAAAAGTTGGAAAATATTGTCGAGTAATAATGACAACTTTTGCTCAAATGGGCATTTTTATATTTCATGCATTTCCACTTATACTAAACCTCCTAGGATGACTACATAACATTTAAGTGACATTCCTAAATTCCTAATGAGGCTTTACAGGATATTTTACATCAAAATGCAAATTTATGCTATTTTAGGCTTACAAGGGCTCATAGGCCAAATTTAAGCAAACAAATAACCGAGTTGACAATAATCCTTAGAATGCATATCCAACACACATGTGGACCTCTGAGTAGTCCACTATTCACAAACATAATCCAAAATGAGGACTATCACACCAAAATCTTGAAAATGTACTAAAACCTAGGTGCTCCTGCACCATACTCTACCAATGAGAAAGAAGTCAATTGACTCCTTGAGGTAAAAAAGAAAGGGGAATTCCAAGCTTAGAAAAGTCTGATTCAGGTACCCAAGTAGCCTTAGATGCTGGAAGGTGATGCCATTTGATCAAATGTTCCATATAGGTAGTGTGCCTTGTCTTCTTGAGAACTCTACAATCTAACACTTTCTTGGCTTGTGGCATGGTTGCAAGTGGTAAGGGAAGGTCTAAAAGTTCTTGAGAGACCTTTGAGACTTTGCTACATTACTCTAAAAGTGTTCCCTTATACTGCACCAAATCTGCAACATTGAATATGGTAGATAAAGCCATATCTCTGGGTAGGTCTAGCTTGTAAGCATTGTTTCCATTCTTTGCCAAGACCCTACAAGGTCCAATCCTTCTTATCTTAATTTTACTAGGGACAATTTTCTAAAGCTTTTCTTTTCTAAATGAACCATGACCAAGTCCTTAACAGCAAATTGTATATCCTTTATTTTCTCATCTACTTTTTCTTTGATCCTTTGAGAGGTGTCTAATAGGGTTGTCCTAACCTTCTCATTAATCTCTTGCATGGATTGAGTCATGTCCATAGCATGTCCACTCTGTTGTCCCATCTTTCCAACATCTCTGAGCTACAAAAAACCTCTAGGATGAAAGCCATACACAATCTCAAAAGGGCTCTTACTGGTTGATCTATTCACACTATCATTATAGGCAAACTCAACTTGATGGATTATCTGATCCCAATCTTTTCCATACTACTTTTTCAAATGCCTAAGAAGGTTTCCAAGTGTTCAATTGACCACCTCTGTTTGGCCATTCATTTGGGGATGATAGTTTGAACTGAAAGATAAGTTATTATCCAATCTCTACCATTAAGTCTTCCAAAAATGACCAAAAATCTTTGCATCTCTATCTGATACTATGCTGATAGGTAAGCCATGAATCCTAATGACTTCCTAGAAAAAAAAATGAGAAATATGACTAGCATCATGAGTCACCTTACATGGAATAAAATGGCCCATCTTGCTAAATCTATCTACCACAACATAGTTACTATGAAAACTTGATTTGGTCTTAGACAGACCAACAACAAAATCCATACTTACAGACTCCCATGGTCGGTTTGGAATAGGTAAAGGCTAATAAAGATGAGTATTAGAAGAGCTACCCTTAGTTCTTTGGAAAACCACACATTGCTCCACATATCTTTTGATATCCCTTTGCATCTTAGGCCAATAGTAGAATCTTTGGAAAAGTTTCAAAGTCTTATTCAATCCAAAATGTCCACTTGGACAACCATTATGCTTCTCTTGATTCATTTTTTCTCTCATAGATCCTTTAGGTACACAAATTTGTCCTCCCTTAAACAAAATACCATTTTGTAAGGTAAAATCTGCATATTCACTATGAAAATGATTTCTAAAGTCTTGACAAACCTTGTAGGCAACAACAAAGTCTTCATCCTCTTGATATAACCTCTTGAAACTATCCACTCCAATGCTCTTGAGCTACACTTCTTGCACTGTTAGAAACCTTCTACTTAATGCATCAACAAATTTATTACATTGACCCTTCTTGTGTTTAATGGTAAAGGTATATGACTGCATATACTCTACCCATTTAATATGCCTATGATTCAACTTTTCTTGTGAATTGAGAAAGCTAAGAGCTTGATTATCAATATAAACCACAAATTCATTAGGCACCAAATAATGCCTCCATTTCTTAAGAGATTTAACAAGTGCATACAACTCCAAATCATAAGAGGAATACCATTTCTTGGAATCATTAAGCTTCTAACTAAAAAGTGCAACCGGTCTATTGTCTTGACTTAAGACCGCTCCAACTGCTATATTGCTTGCATTTGGAAGAACTAGTACCAGTTGAGTAGCCACCTTTGTCTTCAAGAGATCAAATTCTCTTTGTTCTTCTCTGGTCCATTGGAACTTAGACTTCACACCCCCTTTTATTTTGTCAAGCATGGGTGCACATATCTCACTAAATCCTCTAATGAACTTCCTATAGAATTGTGCCAAGCCATGAAAATTACTTACTTCACTTTTTGTCTTAGGTCTAGGCCAACTGATTATGGCTTCCACTTTAGAGGTATCCATCTTCAAATCACCTCTTGAGATTACAAACCCAAGATATATCAATAACTATTTTATAAACTCACATTTCTCTGAATTGATGGTTAATCTTTCATCACATAGTTTCCTCAATAAAATATCTATATGCTTAAGATGTTCATATTTAAAGTTGCTAAAAATTAAGATGTCATCTAAATAAACAATAACAGATTGACCAATATAATCCTTTAGTACTTCATTCATGAGTCTCATGAATGTGCTAGGAGAATTTGTGAGTCCAAATGGCATAACAAGCCATTCATAAAGTCCTTTTGTGGTCTTGAATATTGTCTTCCATTCATCTCCCTCCTTGATTCTGATTTGGTGGTAACCACTCTTGAGGTCTATCTTGGTGAAGTATTCAGTACCTCCTAAACAATACATGAAATCTTCAATCCTTGGAATGGGAAATCTATACCTAATTGTAATCTAGTTTATGGCTCTAGAATCAGTGCAAAGTCTTCAAGTACCTCCCTTCTTTGGGGCCAAAATGGTGGGTAATGCACATGGGCCGATGCTCTTCCTTATCAAACCATTGTCCAAGAGTTCTTGTATTTTCTTAGCTACCTCCTTGTTCTTCTCCGGTGTCATTTTATAGGCTACCTTATTAGGGAATGAGGCATCAGGTATGAAGTCAATTTGGTGACTTATGGCACATTGAGGAGGCAAAATTGTTGGTGTTCCATCACTGATAATTTCCTTAAACTGATTTAGGACCTACTGCACTTCATTGGGAATGCATACTTTCTTTTTCTTGCTTTCTTCTTTTGGTTTTACTACAATTGAAAACCCCACTCCTTCTCCTTCCTTGAGTGTGTTAATGAGCTCCTTCTCACCAACTAGCAGCACATTAGGACCCTTTTATCTTCCCTCTTCTTGGTCTCTTATGGACTGAATTTTATAGGTGATTCCATCCTTTTCAAAAGTATAGGCATTCTTCTCCCCATGGTGTATTGCTTTTCTATCAAACTGCCAAGGGCTACCTAGGAGTAGGTGGCAAGCATCCATTGGCAAGATGTCACACAAGATTATGTCCTTGTGGCCTCGTATAGTTAACTCCATCCAGGATTGTTCATTCACAAGAACATGCTAGCCCTTGTTGAGCGAAGTAACCCTATAAGACTCACTATGTGGGATTCTTTGTAGGTTAAGCTTACTCACTACTTCTTTTGACACTATGGTATCAATGGACCCAAAATCCACCACCACTCTATATACTTTACCCATAATCTTGTATTTTATCCTAAACAAGGATCTCCTTTGGCTAGGTTCCTCCTTAATTGGTTCTTTAATCAGGACTCTTCTTATCATGAGATTTTCTCCAACCTCTGAATCTAAACTCACTTCTTATTCCTTCATGTTTGTTGCATATTCTTGAACATAATTTACTTTCCTCTCACCTCCTTGGGATGAAGAAGACTTCTCAGGACATGTATAGGTTGGGTATCCAAGTTGATGGCAATTGTAGCACTTCATTGTGGTGAAATAGGACCCTCTTCTTGATCCACTAGACCTTCCTCTACTAGAGTTACTAGACCCCCTTCCTCTATATCTACTCTTGCTATTGGATCCCCACTTTTTTCTACCAACTTGGATTCCCCTTGGGATCTTTGGTCTACACTTCTTCCACCATAGTTACCTCTATGACATCTGCCATCTCTTCCCCTACCTCTTCCTCTATTGCTTTGCTCTTGTTTCTTCTTGCTCTTCTCTTCCACCTTGAGTGCCAATTGATAGCACTTATGAATAGTATTAGGAAACAACAAACTCAACTCTTCTTGAATATTACATCTCAAGCCATTAAAATACCCAGCTACCTTGATGATTTCATCTTCCACCACCTTGGACATCAAACACAACTTCTGAAATTCCTCAATGTAGCTACTCACATATAGTTCTCTTTGTCTCAATTTTTTTCTCCTCTTGTGTAATCGAATCTCATAGTCTTTGGGGATATATGCTTCTTTCACCTTGGCTAGCATTCCTTTCCAAGTGGCTATTGGGTTCTTACCTTCCTTTTGTCTCTCCTCTTGGATGAACTTCCACCAAGTCAAGGTTTCTCCTCTCAATATAGATTTGCCTAATTTCACCTTTTGTGCCTCACTAATCCCATCACATTCAAAGTGATTCTCCAATCCTTAAATCCATTCCATGACTACTTTTGGTTTCATTTTTCCACAAAAAAGTGGCACTCCTTCTAAGGACTTTCCTCCTAAGGATTTGATGGATCTAAGGAAAGTTTCTTCGGGTAGAATAGGATCTAGTTCAGGTGTGCTATCCTCTTCTACTACTTCTTTACCCTTCCCTTCATTAAATTTGATTGTCACTCTCTCATTCTTGTCTTCAACTGCGTCTAGTTTACTCGCCAACTATTGTAATTTTACCCTAAGGAGTCTATTTTCTTCCTCTTGATCTTACGCCTTCTTGGCTAACTCTGCATTGCTCACCATCCTTAGGCTATTTTCTCCTACTGAATCAGTCTCTGCCATGTACTGGCTTCTTCCCAAATCTTAGGTGCTCTGATACCACTTTGATGGGGAGGGATTCTCAAAGAGAGTTTCACCTTGCTCAATAGGTAGTTGGGTGATATTTTTTTGTGGGCTCCTTGAACTCTTCACTTATCATGTAACAAGCCAAAACACTCAAACTCTCTAGGAGTGCTCCCTATCAAGTTGTGCTCAATAGTTTCTTCAAGCATGGTTAAGATTCACGAGGGTAAATATAACCTTTAAGCAATGCAATCCTCTAACATGTACTTGTAGGGTTGTAATAGGTGTTACAAAGGTGTTTCCATGTCATTCAACTGTTTCTTCAATTGGCTTTCCATCATTTCTTCATTGTTCCCTCTTTCTCCTATTTTATAGGCCTAGTAGCCATAGAGCCCCAATTAGCCCTACCTTGTCAGTTTTTAAGGAAATGTTCAAAAATTACTCTAAGAACCTTCCAACATCTTTGGTGATCTAAGTACCCTTTTGGATGAAATTTTGAATCCACTAGGTGAGATAGTTAGGTCTGTTCGTACTGGTACGGAACCCAAAAATTGCTTTTATAGAGGGTTTTGCGACTTAGTAGTATTCTCCAATGGGTTTGTTTTTTTCTATACTCTATGACACCTCCACCTTTGCACATAGAATCTTACACACATCACATCTTCATTCAAACCACTTTGCATCTTCACAAGTGATCATCCATGCAAGCATATGCAACATTTTAATCATCTTCCTAATCCTGCTATGACTGAGCTTGCCTAGGAGATGATGGCAAGTTTCTTCTCAAAAAATTCCACACCAATACAAAACATATTTATACTATACAAGGGTTCCATATTTTGATTCCCAAGAAGGGATTTCAAGCTGGAACCGTAACTGGGCTCTTAAACCCTTGCTCAGGCTAAGAGAAATGCAAATTTAATAACACACTTCAAACCTATACTAAAAAAAATTACAAATACCTTCTGAGCACTAAAATTTCATACACTAAACAATCATAAAATAACAGTAGTAGAATCAATCCATTTTGTACGGACTGCTGCTCAAAATTGAGAAAATGCAAGGTAAAATCTGGAAAATGTCTTCACAATCTATTCAAACTTGCTCAAGGATTTTCCAACCCATTTCCAATCATTGACGGAGAATTTTTATATGTCATATGGATCCTAACCACCGATGTGCTCAAAAAAGCAAAAGTTGCTCAAAAGTTGCAAAATGTTGTCGAGCAACAATGACAACTTTTGCTCAAATGGGCATTTTTACATTTTATGCGTTACCACTCATCCTAAACCTCCTAAGATGACTACATAACATTAAAATGACATGCGTAAATTCTGAATGAGGCTTTACAAGACATTTTACATCAAAATGCAAATTTATGCCATTTTAGGCTTACAAGGGCTCAGAGGCCAAATTTGAGAAAACAAATAACTTAGTTGACAATCACCCTTCAAATGCATATCCAACACACATGTGGACCTCTAAGTAGTCCATTATTCACAAACCTAATCCAAAATAAGGATTATCACACCAAAATCTAGAAAATGCACTAAAACCTAGGTGCTCTTGCACTAGCCTTGTTCACAAGTCAAAACCAGTGAGCTCTTTTTGTAATCTGATATACATAGTGGATATATTTTTGTGGGTAGGTTTTGTTGGTTCCCAAAACCACAGGTTACCAAACCTAAAAGGATGCTAGGCTTGATTATGTTCAATACTAGTTCTAGCCAATAAATGAGGATCAACCTTCAAATGGATTAATTCCTCCTAGACTTTTGGTTCTCCTAGACCAAGGTGGGTGTACCTTTTAATATGAGCAGAGTATAACCTTCTTTAAAAATTTGAAAAAGTCTCTACTTCATATTGGCATGAATATCTGAAATAGATAATAATGTACAAATCAACTCCTACTCTTGTCTTTACAACTAAAAATAAAATGTATAAATTAATTTTCTGTTCTTGAATAAAATATTGATTAGTGCTTTATCCCACGCCTGAGAGTCACAATAATATTTTCTTCATCCAATGGTTGGAAATTCAAACTGCTCAACACTATTCTTCTTTACGCTTTGCATAAAGTGCAAGTATGCCAATCACAAAACCCTTCTTACTGATCCAACTTATTCCTTTGAGTCACAGTACCTGCGTGACAAGATAAAGATTTAACCCTTCCTTAAGAGACCAAACAAACAAGATAAACAAGATACACAACAACATTAAAGTGCTACGACAAATCAAACATATCCTTGATACATTGATTCATATGCCTAAGAAAAAATAAGTGTGGGGACAGTTAAAATGATGTTTTTTATATTAAATTTAATGAATAGTTGAAAATAACTTTTGATTCCCTTCTTATATAAAATGAAGGATTGATAATTGGTTTAGACCGTTATATCTTATGGTTTACAAATATTCTATTTAACATTTTGCCTAAACCCAAAGTCATACAATAATCAATTATTTTTATCAACAAAACTTGTGTCTTCTCCTGAAATATTTTCATAATCAAGGAGCTCCTTATTTTAATGGTTAATTCCATTGCATAAGACCACTCTCTCAATAATACTCCTGTGAAAATAGTTTTACCTTGGAGAAAGTGATTTCTCCCCCACATATCACTCTTGTGAGAAATGCCTCTTCCAGTGGCATCATTTTACTATAATGTTTTATATAGAGAAGTAAAATGCTACACTTGACAATGTTTCGCTTCTATTTGAAATTACTTTACTTTCAAGTGAAAACATAATCAATTTCCTCTTTCTTTTATTAACCTTTGATATCAATAAAGATAAATACCCTTAAATTTGCTCTCATAATCACTCTATAATATAATTCCACTCTAACTGGTAAAACAACAACTTATTTGTAACTTGAGACAAATGATTGACTCCGAAATGACCCATTAAACTTTAGGGTTTCTTTATGAATTTCCCTCTATCATACTCTATGAAAATAGTTTATTTGGATGGAAAATAATATGCAACCCTTTATCCACATTAAAATGATTTCCTTCTAAAGTTTCTCAAAAATAGAATAAGTTCACCTTTGCAAATTTTAATCATTCCAATGCATATATGTAATAGACTCACTCCAATTTTACTTGACTGAAAATTATTTTGCCCTATTTTCTTCTTGTTTCATCTCCAATTTTATTTAATCCAAAATTCCCCCTTTACTCCACATTTTATTTCAATTTTTGGTAAAACCATCACAACATCTGAAGCATTAAATATGTTACTTTCTCAAATAGTTATTATTATTTTTATGATTGTCATCTCCTAGTTCTCACCACAAATTTGCTTTCTTGCCTAGTAGGGGAACCTTGAATATTGGATTATATGGTATTAATGACTAGCTCCCATGTTCGTAAACTTGACCAATAACAAAAAATTGCTTTTTCACTGTATGTGTACATCTGCCTGGGCAAATTTCTTTGAGGTAGTTATTAAACAATAATTTTTCACTGTATGCGTACATCTGCCAGGGCAAATTTACAATGGCAGCATCTGCAACTTGCACCTGCTTGAAAGTTTCTATTATACGTTAAACAAATTTATTTTGTGCAAATTTGTCTGCGTGGACAGTTGCATTTACGACATCCAGCAAACGTATTTAACGGATAACGATTTTCTTTTCCAAAATATCCCTAATCAGCATAGGCAGTTAGGGTGCTCACAAGGTTGTAAAATCTGACTGTGTATCCGCTGTTTGCATTTGCTTAAGAATTTCAGATTTTTATAAGTCGATTTTGTGCATATCCAGGAATCACGCCATGCCATGAGATTACATCTTTTTGAGGCAGCTTATCAAACTGGTCATATGCCGTTTCTATGCTTCAACCTTCTGCATACATATACCCCGGGTAATTGCAACTACAACATTTGAAAAGTCCTTATTCTTTCATGCTTTGCTGGAATAGCCTATCAAAAGTCCCATTTAGGCACAGACCGGAAGGGTGTTGGTAAGGATCGTGGAATTATGCTTTTGTCCCGTCAATTGCATTTGCTTGAAAATTTCTACAAATCTTCTTTGTGCAATATCACTGCAATCATTACATTACGTAGGATGGTGTCTTGTCGTGACCACATATGTCGTATTATGGGAAGCACGACATATCATCTCCATAGTGCGGTCTTCTCTTCGTTTGGCAATGTATTGATAATCAGCTCTTGCAAAGAACAATGCGTCGAAACCGTCCTCCTTACACACATCGCTATTTCGCATTATTTCTAGGGTTTCTTTTGACACCCTCCGCTAAATAGCGGGAGGCTCCCCATCCTTATCGCACTTCCTTTTATTCTTTCCTTTTTATGCGGGCATATATACCAGAACATTTTGCAACTATAATATTGATTGCATTTGTCTGATAGTTTCTTAAGCGTTTTTGACATGTTTATTTTGTATCTCAATGTAAAAAAAATCATTTGTTTTAACTGTGCTTTGGCATTTGTAAATACAACGTATGATAAAATATTTTATGCTTCATAAACTATTCTAAAGGCACTTTTTCGGTACAGGCAAGGAGAGATGGTGGTAAAGGTTCGTGGAATTTTGGCTTTACATCAACCAATCACATTCACTTGGAAGTTTTAAAAGTGTTTTATCAAACACATTTTGTGCAGATCAGCATTCATTTACCTTGCTCCCTTATCCGGCTGCAAGACAACTATCTTGGGACGTATAGTGAGGATGCTAGCAAAGTTGTAAATTATGGCTTTTCTCCTGCCACTATACACTTGCTTGTAAGCTTCTAAAGCATTTTCAATTTAGTGTGTGCTATCCACATTTCTATAAATTAGTTCTCATAGTCCACATACCATGTCTATGCTTCTACGCTTTGCATACCAAGTTGATTGCAACTTCAAAGTGCTTTGCTTATGTTCACAACACGTTTCAAAACTGTCGCTTCAACATATGTAGAAACATAGTTGTAAAGGTCAAGGAACATGGCTTTACACCTGTCAACTGCATCTACTTGAATGTTTCGCCTTTCAACAAATCTATTTTGGGTATATATTGTGGTCGTGGTATTCCATGAGATCACTGTTAGCACACTTGCCTCATGTCCGTAATTTATGGGAAGCAATAGTTCCACCGTAAATAAGGCAGTCATGCACTATAGTATCTAAGCCTAACTAAGCGATCAATGCAAACAGCTACTTAGCTATTCATGCTATGCTATGCCTCTTTCACTGTCAGTGATTGCCTTTGATTCCACCGTAATCTTATGTTTATGTCGTGGTTGTTATTTTATAAAGGCATTCATTTGTATAATGTTGTTTTGTACAATAAATTAATAGAATTTCATTTTCATCTTTTTTGTTTTTCTTCTTCATTTCTCTTGTAAGTTTGTCTTATGTTTTCAGCTAGATCTGTATTCTGCTATGCAGAAAATTTAACATGGTATTAGAGCCATATTGCCAGGAAGAAGAAGCTAAACATGATTATTTGTAGGTAGATTTATGAAGATTAGCATTACCATGGAAGCTGATGTAGACCTTTGTTTCTAAATGCATGCATATTCTTCCCCTCATTTTTGAATGCTCCTTGTTTTTTTGTTTTTTGTTTTTCTATATTGATTCTTTAAAATTGTATGTGATGTGCAAGCACCGCATGATGGAGATTGGAAAATTTGGGGCTTTGTAAAAATTAAACTTTTAGAAAGTTTATATGAGGTTTTGCTTAATGCATTTAGTATAGGTTTCTTTTAATAAGTTTCTTGAATAAAATAGAAGATTAAAGTTGCTATGCACTGTTCCTCCAATTGACAGCTAAAAATGTTCTTTTATTCTAAATTCCTGTCTACATGAGATTCCAATGTTGCAACTTTGTTTGATCCTAGAGATTCTTTCTAGCAGGATTCCTGACTACATGAGATTCCAGAGTCGCATCTTCGAGTGCTTCCAAAGTTTTTTTCTAGTGGGAAATTATTGACCATTGGATCAACAATGACATCATCCCAACCGGAAGTCTTCTTTGCAGTTTTTCAGTTTGGAGCATATGTCTGCAGATTCATATCTTCCTGTCTTCAAATGATCAGTTTCTGTATTCAAAAACCATGTACCTGTCTATTCATCCATTTGAGCAATGCAGAATAATTACAACTGCATTTTCAAAGTTACCCAGAGGTGCTCATGCAGTGGTATCTATGACTCTAATACAATCATGTTGTAGTGTGCAACTTTCTTCTTTAATTTGAATAATGGTTAGGAGTTTTTCTCAATTGGGTTTTCTCCTATCTTCTTTGTAATTGGGATCCTATAAGGCTTTTTTGCCAAGACCCATATTTCTCCTTAATTAATCTTAAGGCAGGGTGTTAGCGCATGCACTAAGCAATAATTCCACGGTAAATAAGGTAGTCATGCACTATATTTTCTAAGCCTAACTAAGCGATCAATGCAAACAACTAGCTAGCTATTCATGATATGCCTCTTTCACCGCTAGTGATTGCCTTTGATTCCACCGTCATCCTATGTTCATGCGGTGGTTGTTATTTTATAAAGGCACGCATTTCCATAATGTTATTTTGTATAATGAATTAATAGAATTTCACTCTCAACTTTTCTGTTTTTCTTCTTCATTTCTCTTGCAATTTTGTCTTCTTTTTTCAACTGGATCTGTATTCTGATATGGAGAAAATTTAACAACCACATCCTGTCCAACGGCATGCTCATCACATAAAATAATTCATTTGCACTGTATATCATGACCCCGTATTTTGCCTATTCAGAACTTTCTATTTTGTGCATATTCTGCATCATGGGAGCGATGAGGCCACATTTCATTGAGGCAATGTCAAACGATTCACATGCCTGTCTATGCTTCCATCTTTTGTGTGCCTGATTGTCATGGTAGCCGCAATTATTCAATCTAAAAAAACTCCCCATCCTCAATGCTCTGATGGATGTCCATAGACCTTTCAAAAACTCTAGCGCATGTAGAGATTATGCTAGAACGGTTGTGGGTTTTAATTTCATAACAACCGATTGCACATGCTTGAAAGTTTTTAAAGATTTCTCACCAAATTTTGTTTCTGCAACTCATGTCCATATGTTTTTGAGGTTCTTTATCTATGATACAATATTTTGAATATATACACGGGTAGAGAGGTCTGTATTTACTTTTAAAAAATTTAAAAATTCTAAACCAAATAATTTTTTTTTTGAATCTCAAAATCATCGTATTTTATCGAATAACATTATTTTGAGGTAGTGTAAAATTTGTAACCACATTATCATCTTTATGGAGCTCAATCCGACTTTATCCAAGCATCTTCTTGGTTCCAATTATTCTTCAATCTCCTTACCATTTGAATCTCACAATGAAGATAATCAGAATAAGTATTAATGCAAAATGAAGTATGTGCAACCTTAACATCATCGAATATGCAATTTTGTGTAGATCGTATAATCATTCCAGCCCAGGAAACAAGATTTCTGAAACTATTCTCAAGAAGTTCCACCAAATCTATTTGCTGCACATCATGTTATCAATGCATTCAACAGGCTTATGAGAATTTAGCAACATTATTTTATCCTCTGAACTCTTCTGCATAATGATGTCTTGCAAACCCTAGTTCTCTCTTTTTCGCCCTTACAAACTTCGGCCTTCTTGCGAAATGACGGGTGCTCCACAATTTCGCCATCCTCCCTCAATCCAACCCAACTTCTCTTGCGATATTGTTTGCATCTTCATTCCCGCAAACTAGAATAATGCGCTATTTATTATCTTTTGAAAATTATTGTGGGCCCGTCGAAGTCTTGCTTTATTATTTCAAGTTTTCAACCCTAAATCAGATTGATGAAATTTTAGTTTTTATTAAAGAGAGAATGGACTTAGGTGCAACATTCAAATAGTCTTTTTGAGCATCATGTTTTTGGCAAAAAACGGGCTCCATACTCTATACTCTTTAGTCCTTACTTCCTTCCCATAAGGTTGGCATTACGTCATTGGTGGGATTTTATTATTAACTTTCCCAATCTTGAAATTTTATTGTGCGAAGGAATGTGGGCCCTCGCACTTTATTTAACGTGCATGATGATAAGTCATTTCATTATTTCATAACTTATTTTCAATATTATGAATAATAATTATTTAAATCATTTTCGATTGATTTAAATAAATTTTGACTTTATCAAAATATTATACCTCTTGATTTTGGAAAATATTCATTATATGAATTATTACTTAAAATTGATTTAAAACTTCAATTTTGAAATCAATATTTGCCTTTGCAATTTCTTTTAACATCATATGTTGAGCTCTACCCTTGTGGGAGCCACATTTAAACCCCACATACAACATAAAATTTTGCAATATTAAGCTCTATTTGAATTTAAAATTATAATAGTATCCATTTTTGTACGCAAACATCACTTCATAGTGGATGCAGCTTTGGTGTTTTTACCATCTTTTCCACCTTAGGAAACCTTAAATTATGCAAACAATTAGGGTTCCAACATGTGCTCACCATGGTTTTTCCCTATTTGGATTTTCCATGTAAAAAATCTTGGTGTTCATGTGTTCAATGTGTGTTGATACTTAATTATTTGTGTTGAATTAATTTTTGTTTTAGACTAATTCGCTCCCCCCTCTAACTCCTACCTTGGGTTCAATAATTGGTATCTAAGCAAGGTTCCTCTTAAGTAATCTTAATCACTTGAGGTAGATCTGGTATGGCACAAGACATGCATTACAACGTTCCCATCTTTGATGGAATACATTTTCTATACTGGAAGGAGAGAATGTTGTCACATTTGAAGACATTGCAAAATAGATTTTGGAAAATTATTCATGCCAGATATACACCTTCGTAGGGTGGTGCTTAGACTCTGAATGAGATAAAGTTGAAGGAGACTAATGTGAAGGCTAGAGCTATAATCATCAGTTGTATAAATTATTATGTTTTTGGAAGGGTAAAATGATATAAGGAATATAAAGTTGTGTGGAACAAGATGTGTTTGGCATATGTAGAAGATCTGAAGACAAAGCAAGTTAGGTTAATGAATTCGAAGTAGAGGTATCAGTATATGAGAATACTGGAAGATGTAAATGTCTAGAACTATATTCATAGAGTGATTGATCTTGCTTGTGGTATTAGAACTATTAGTGGACATTTGAAGGAATGTGATATTGTGTGTAAGATCTTACTGACTTCTCCTAAATCTTACAAACCACAAAGATGTTTTATACAAGAGAGTAATGATTTGAATAATTATACTATTTGATTATCTTATTGGTATTTTAGCAAATTTTGAGATTCAAGAAATGGGGGAAGAGAAAAGAGAAAAGAAATAAGTAGCATTTAATGAAATACTTCTTGTGGTAGAATTGGACATTATGCGTCTAACTGCACTTACAGAGAATACTATAAAACACCAGATGATGATGAGAAGAAAAATAAGTTTATAAGACACAAGTTAATAAAAGAGAGAAAAAGAGAAAGTATTTTCTATTGAGGAACATACATTTGAAGATGAAGTTGATGATGAATCAAATGAAGAATCCTTGTTTCTAGAAATTGAAGAGAAGGAGGATGCATTGAAGGAACTAGAAGAAGGTAGAATAGTCAAAACTGCATTGCATGCTAAGATAGAACCGAATACATGGATTATAGACTCTAGATGGTGCAACTATTTGAGGTTTTGAAAGTGTTTCTATTGATGGTAAGCATAAAAGTGATGATGTTTATTATGTTGAAGTATTAAGACATAGTTTGTTAATTTTTAGTTAGATGTGTAGAAAAAGATATAAAGTTATGTTTAGTAGCACCGAATGTGTGATCAGAAAAGAGAAGACTAGTAAAAGAGTTGTAGGAGTTAGAACAGGTCGTAATGTATATTACATCAAGGATAGAAAGGAGAGTAAATTTTTTATTAAATATTTTCTAACATAGAGTAATGAATGTTGGTTATGGCCCAAAAGAATGGGACATGCCAATTTTGATAATTTGATCAAGATTTACAAATCTAAAGAAGGTAGAGATTTACCTAGACATGTAAAGCCTATTGATACTATGTGTAGAGAGTGTCAATTGGGAAAGAAAACAAAGAGGAGATTCAAGAATAAGGAGTTATCTACTATGAAATCAGTATAGCTAATTCATACAAATTTTTGTGGACCTACAAAGACAAGATGATTAAATGGTATAAGGTATCTAATGTTACTCATTGATGATTTTTATAAAATGACCTGGATTACATTTCTAAAGGATAAATTTGAGGCTTTTGATAGATTTAATATTTTCAAATCCACAGTTGCAAATCAATTATATGCTAATATTAAGCGTTTAATATTAGACTGAGGAGGGGAATTCACTTCATGGGAATTTCGTAACTTTTGTGAAATTCATGGGATTAGAAGGCACTTTTCAGCTCCGAGGACTACTCAATAGAATGTTGTTGTGGAGAGGAAGAATAGGACTATTATTGAGATAGCTAGGATACTGTTTAAATATGTTAATCTAGCTAATGAGTATTGGAAATAAGTAGTACATATTGTTGTGTATCTTCTTAACAAGGTGTAGATCAGTGTAAATCATAATAAAACACCTTATGAACTATGGAATGGAAGGCTGCCTACTACAAAATAATTAAAAATATTTGGAACAAAATACTATAGTAGAAGACATGAAGACAATATTGAGAAATTTGACTCTAGAGGAGATGAAGGAATCTTTCTAGGATATGTTACAAATAAAAAGGCTTACTAGTGTTTCAACAAGATTGAACAAAAATAGTAGAAAGTACAAATGTGAAGGTATGCAAGGAATGGGATTAGATTGAACCTAATACTAAGACTGATGTTGAAATTGTTCCAACAATTTCAAAGAAGGCAAGTGATCTAGAAGAGACAAAAGAGAAGGAATCAAATGATGAAGAAGAAGAAGATGAAAACTCAACAAAAGTTCCTACCAAGTATATTGAGAAGTATCATTTAAAAAATCAGATAATTAGAGATAAGACAAAAAGAGTTCAAACAAGAAGGAAGATTGTAGGAGCTCAAGAACAATCCAAATAGTATTCTTTATCAATGACCAAGCTGAAGACTTATGAGGAAGAAAGTAAAGATAAAATTTGGGTAAAAGAAATGGAAGAACTAAATTAGATTCAAAAGGAAAAGACTTGGGGGCTAGTACCTAGACCATTGGACAAGAATATAATAGTAACTAAGTGGGTATTCAGAAATAAGACAAATGAGAAAGGACAAGTGACAAGAAATAAATCAATACTGGTATGTATAGGATATTCTCAGGTGGAAGGTGTAGAATTTGAAGAAAATTTTTCTCTGGTAGAAAGGATAGAAGTTGTTCGTATGTTTGTTGCATTTTTTGCTTACAAGAACTTTAGAGTTTATTAGATGGATGTCAAATCAGCATTTTTGAATGGAGAATTAAAAGAAAAGGTTTACATTGAGAAACCAAATGGTTTTAGACTAACAAAGGATCTGCATATGGTGTGTAGACTAAAGAAAGCATTGTATGAACTCTGTAATGGTGGGAAAATGGTGAATGATAAATCAAGAAGGGAAATTACCCTTTCCCTCAAAGAGAGATGAGAGTTTTGCTATCGGTTACCATTCAATAAATTTTGACCATTACATTAGGAAGGGGGAGAAGATAACTCACTGGATTCAATCTCTCCACACAAAGATGGTAGATTGAATTCTGAATGAATTGGGAATGCTAAGTTGATCCCCTCTTCCTTCTTTGATTTAGAAAGGAAATTGATTCAATTATGTAGTGCAAAAGTGACAAAGAATTGATTATAACTTGAGATCAGAATATGGGATGGATCTGTGTACCTAGATCTAGCAGTAAAATGCCGAGACGAAGTTGTCCTACGAATTTGAGGAAAAGTTGCCTGGACCTTGGCGAGAACGTACATGGTCCTCCAAACAATCTATGAAATGAAAAGGGTTTTTCTGCCTCTCGAAATAGAGTTTGAATCCAAAAGTACAGCTGTGCACCTGCAACCTACACACAAAAAAGAGAGGAAAATGGGTTGGGATTGGAGGTTTGCCATTAGGTCAAACCCCAGTTTTGGAATTAACCAAGTAGAAAGTACTTGCAAGTAGATGTAAATGAGAGACTGAATTGTAAATCACCTCAAGGGAGGTTGTAGTAGCAATGTTGATAGAAGTTCTTATGTGGAATTGAATGTTGGAATCAATCTCATCTTCAATGGTTGAATCTTTGACTTGAATGCAACACCTAGCCTTGAATGGAGACTTGAGAATGCTCAATGCTTGAAAAGAATGCTTCAATGCTTCAATGCTCTTGAATGATTGATCGCTTTTTAATTTCCCACTCATCCCACTTATGCAAATAAGATTGGAAAGGCCCCCTTAAATACATGTTGTTGCATTTGAATTTCATCATGAGCCGACATTGAGGGGAGTTTCCCGCCCAAGGAACAACCCACAATGCATGCTTTAGGAAGGGACCTGCCCCAAAAATAGGATAGGGACAGGGGTGCCACACCCCTATCCTGGGGGAAAAGGGGCACCACGCCCCTTTCCCAGGGTGGATAGTGGTGCCACGCCCCTTTCCTACCCCTTTCTCCAGGGTAGAATATGGTCGAGGTGATGTAGACGCCAAGGAAGAAGCTATTTCTACAAGCCGAGTAATCTCTTGTCTCCAATTAGGCTAGAGGATTCGAGTTCACATGCATGAGGACCCCAATGCAGTCAAAAATTGCTAGGGTCACAATTTTATGACACTACATTTAGCCCCCACTTTAGCAAGATTATAAGCATACACCAATACTATTGGTAAAGTACAAGGAAACAAGATTGAAATACTTTTACCAATTCAAGGAGGCAAGATGCACCAAGCCCCTAGTGGACTTAGGATCTTAGGACTTCGATTGACAAAGTAAAAGGGAAGATCGAGAAGGGGAGAAATATAACTGCAAGAAGAAAAGTTTCCTTCACTATGAGTCATGAAAGAAAGGATACTAAAAATTACAAAGCAAAAAATGGTTCACTAAATAATTTTAAGTATCTTAAGAAGGAAAGTATGAGCGGAGTGTATGCCCCCACATTCAAGTGATAACACATGCCTTATCAGGATTATATATATATAATAATCTTCATTCCCCAAAGAAGGACACTACCTTAGAAGAAAGGGAAGAGAGGATGTCTTTTGAGTCAACATGAAAGAGACCAAGAAAAGATCTCAATGCTTTGCATCATCCCCAAGTAGACATTAAGGAAACAATAGAAGAAAAGGGATACACATAGAGGAATGGTCACAAAAGAGAAAGAAATGAGAGAGAGATAGAAGATATACAGTGCTAGTATCGCTAATCTATCACGACATTTGCCTCCTGATCTTGTTGATCACTATTTCAGGAAGGAAAGCAACACGCTAGAGGAGTGACATCGAGCACAACAGATGGAACTATCAGAAGATCCAAACAATGACTATGCTCATGTTGTAAGTCACTTTGTTTGATTCTAGGAGCTAGGATTAGGGTTTGTGAAAACTCATCTGATAAATATTTGTCCACATCAACATACTCATACTCATTATCATAAGCATTAGGAGTTTTATTACCATTATGAATAACATTTTCACCCATTTCTTCATAAAAGTTTAAAGAAAGAGGAGCAAGAACATGAATAGGAGTAAAACCATCACATGTTTTATGCAACTTATGATTTGGAGATGTAGGTTGAACATCTTACTGAGGAGAAAAGGGAATCATGTCAACTGTTGGAGTCTATGGAGATTGAGTATTTTGAGGGATAGCTTCATGATCTCGAACACGATATCTTCATTGGCGTTCTCTTGCACAATGATTCCGTCGAGTCTTAGTGGAAGGCTGAGAAGGAGGAGAAACATTTGAAAAAGTGGCAATGCTTCTCTCGTTGATAGTGGAAGGTTTAGGTTGAGGTCTTTTCTGTTGAACAATAGAAGAAACAGGCCTCTTCTCTTGATAAGAGGAAGGAGGTGGAACTACGCCATAGGAGGAATATTAGGTATAGGAAGGAAACCAGGGATGAGGTATAGGTCTAACCTCGGGAGGAATATTGTTGTTCTTCTTAAGAGAAGGTAAAGTGACATCCATAGAGGTAGGTGTAAAATCTTCCTTAGGAGGGAGATTAGTTCTATCCGAGATAGGAAGAAGCTCATCCTGAAAAATAATAGGAATGTCAAGTGTTGGAGATCTAGGTTGACTTAAGGATAAGATCATATCATTCTTCCATTTTTTATAAGATTAAAAAAGAGCATCGCTCCTTGATGGATGAGTTTGAAATTGTTTATGCCAAAAGAGATCAATAGGAACACCGAGGCTTCTTTCAGATGGATGAAATAAGCTATGGTTCATAGTTATGATTTCTCCATTGTGAGGAAATTTAAGACACTTGTGGATTGGAGAAGCAATAGACTTCATGGAAGATATCCAAGGATAGCCCAACTTCGCACGAAATTGCTCAAAATAAGGTATGATAACAAAGTCAACATCCATGGATTTAGCATGAACTTCAACAGGAAGGGTGATAGAGCAAATGGTAGGAAAAGATAAGCCATCAAATAACTTCACAACCACATTAGAAGTGTCATATATTGGTTTATGCAATCATAAAGTAAAATATACTCTTCAGTTATGACATTAACTATGCAAGAGGGATCAATCAGGGCACCACGACAAGGGATATCCTTAACCTTTGTAACTATGTATAAAGGGCCATTGGGTGCTCTATTGGTCTCACTAGGGTCAAATGTAATACAAGGATCCTTAGGTGTATCCAGTGTCTCTACCATATTAACCAAGTTTGGAGCCATAGAGGTGAATTCTTCATAAGTGAGAGAATTAGGCACAATATCAATAACATTAGAGGTACGAGATGGCAAGGGATCAATGAAAATATTAAGATTTTGATTAGGAGGAGAAACTAATTTATTCCCTTTATCATTCACACCTGCCACAAATATAGTATTATTATCAATCAAGTCTTGAACCTTATTTTTCAATTCAAAACATTTCTCAGTATCATGACCAGGTTGACAATGAAATTGCCAAATGGAATTATTATCAAAATAAGGAGATGCAAGTTTTGAAGGATCAATTTGTTCTATAGGAGGAAGTTTGATAACATTTATGTGCAACAACTAAGACATAATACTATGTAAAGATTCATTCAAAGGAGTAAACTGTCTTTCTCTTTGAAAAAAAAATAGAAATAGAAGGCACACCTGTTGTAGCATTCACATGGTCTTTGTTGATTGGATCATTGAACTTGATGAATTTTTTTTGTTAGTTTGAACTTTTCAAACAATTTTTAAACACTCTCCCCCTTATCACTTGGAGCCATAGGAGTGGATTGCTCCATTTGACTCACTGTCAATTGATAATTGTGGAGTATTGCACACAACTGTAGAAAGGAATTAAACTTAGACAAAAGAAGATTTTCCCTGATATCTATTTGTAAATTAGAAATGAAAATTATTTGAATATCATTATCAGGTACATGAAAATAAATTTGAGCACACAAATGCTTATATCTACCAATGAAATCAGCCACTTTTTCTTTAAGACCTTGTTTACAATGCATTAAATCAGTCAAAGTGATTTTTGGACCAATGTTGTTTTGAAAATGTTGGATGAAAGCATTTACTAGTTTTTGAAATGAAGTGATAGAATAAGAAGGCAAAGAGAAATACCATTGTAAGCCCTTATCTCTTATTGTACTTGTAGACAATTTTGCAAGAAATCATTGATCATAAGCAAAATCGGTACACAAGGTTTGAAATGCTTTGACATGCATAAGAGGATCACCTTTTCTATTATAGAGTTGCAATTGAGGGATGTCCGCATGTTTAGGTGGCACGACTTTAACAATATCAAGAGAAAGTGGGCTCGCAACATCAAAGGTAGGCACACTAAACTTGGATTGACTCATAGAAGCAATTTATTGCTATAAGGAACACACAGATTGAGCAAGATTGTTTTGATTAAGCAAGATTGTTATTTGTCATTTCAGTAGAAAAATTTATGTTAGACATAGGTGATTGAGAAGGTGGTGTGATGTTGTTGAAAGAAGGCATCGACCAAGAATAAGGTGGTGGGACATTATGATAAGTAGGCATTGGTGATGATTGGGCAAGAAAAGGGACACTTAATGGAGGTATAAAATTGTTGAAGGAATTGCCTCTTTGTGTCATAGTGATTGGTTAAGGAATAGTAGGAATACTCATGGAAGACATAGGTAAAAATGGAGGATTAAAATCAGAAGAAGGATTGCCCCCATGACCTATGGTTGTAGGGATGATCGAAGTACCCATAATGTTAAATGTGAAAGTAGGAATGCTAGTCATAGGATTAGTCAAAGGAATAGAGGAATTGACTTGTGTTGAAGGTTATGAGTAACCTAGGGTTTAGGCACAACTCTTGATAGGCATGACATTAGAATCAACAATATGTGCAATGACACACAATACATCAATTCTATTCTTGTAACTTTGAAGTATGCGCTTAAGACCTTCAACTAATGGAAGAGCTTCACTATTAGGGTACTCTTGGGACATCCATTGTTGAAAGTTGTCAAATTGATTGTCCAGTGTAGAAAGTTGATCTAAAGAAACCCTAGTTAAAGATTCTTCTTCATAATAAGATCCATCAATAGGCACATGATTAGGATGAGAAGAATTAGTATGATCCTCATTAAAGAAGTCAACCAAATTAGGTTTCATCTCCTTAGTAATTAAACCTTGGGAAGCCTTAATTCTAATGCTTCATCTAATGGGGATAGGATAGGTAGGACTAAT
The DNA here is from genome assembly GCF_030272615.1 of Cryptomeria japonica. Taxonomy (NCBI): domain Eukaryota; kingdom Viridiplantae; phylum Streptophyta; class Pinopsida; order Cupressales; family Cupressaceae; genus Cryptomeria; species Cryptomeria japonica. Next base: position 580,035,756 of record NC_081407.1, on the reverse strand, counting down.
AGTGTTAAAAATCATGCACTAGAGGGAAAATTTGAATTTTGAATTGTAGAACAAAGTTTACAAAATTGAATAATGCAAAATACAAGGAACTAATGATTACACAATTTGAACTTTGTTGGGGGAAAATGATGACACAATTTCCAAATATAAAAGGAAATTGAAATTTTAAAATTTGGGCCAAGGGAAAACCACTTAATTTTCAAATTAGAATTTTTAAAATCAGGGCAGACAATAAATAACCTCTTAATTTTAAATTTTTTCTTGAAAGTTGAAATGTTGAATTTGAAGGTATTTCTAATTATAGTGGGTTCAAAAATCAATAAAATCAGCCAATCTTCCAGATTTAAGCTAGTAAATACAGTCATAATAGTCTCCCAAAATTTCGAGAAAAAAACCGAGGAGCATGGCAGGAATGCACATGGTCTGACCAAATTTTTTTCAAAAGTTTTAGGGATGGATATTACGATGATTTTAAAGCTAACCCCAAAAAATTGGCGAATGTGTAGGAGATATGCGTAAAAGCTAAAGGATGGAAAAGAGGATGAGTATCTTCCCTAACTAATCTACAGGGTCATACTCATTCTTGGTAAATGAATAGGTGGTGGTGTTAGGTGGAACACCTTGCAAGGTGACTTTACCTCGATGGGTTGTGAGATTACATTCAAAGGTTTCATTTTTTGAAATGGGGAAGATGGTCCAATTCCTTTTAAATAACTTAACTCCTTTGGGTAGAACTTTCTGGAGTTTTGTCCTTTATAATGATAATAGAAACATGATTATCCATTGTGAAGCAAGGGAAAACCAATGCAAGGTTAGATGGTTAGTTTAAACACAAATAAGTATAAAAGACCAAATGAAGTATAAACCAAGCTTCTTATACCTTGCAAGAGAGATTTCTCTCTTGTTCCTCCGATTGAGATATTAGTGAAACCAAGGATGTGCCCCTCCTTAACTTGTTTGGATTAGCTCCTTGATTGGATTATGGATTTCTCTCCACACATAACAAGATTGGTTGGATTTGGATTGGATTTGAATGATGATGAATATGGATTAGATGAGAGAAGATTTGGGCATTATGATGGCATGATGGATTATTTTGGATTTCAAATTAATAGCATAAGATTAGATGAGAACTGGATGAACGGATGAAATGGCCAACATAAGAATATATGAAAAGTGCATGATTTGTGAGGAGAGGAGACTCCAAATTATAGATTGGGGAGGCCAAATAAAAGGCCAAGACTGATTTTGGGATAAAGGGTTGAGAGAGATTTGAGAGGAAGCACATGGATTGAGAGGACAAGGTGTGAGATTTAAGAGATATACCATAAAGGTATTTCTTATCTCCAAACCTCTCAAGGTACATGAGGAAGAGATCCCAAGTACATTGGGAAGAGAAAAAGGAATATAAAATTCCTTGGGGCAAGGAAGAAGGAATTAAAAATTCCAAAATAAGAGGATGTGTGGGAAGACTAAATGGATAAAGAAATTACAAATTCCTTGGGAAGAGGATGCATGAGGAGATTTTAAGAATTTGAATTTTTTTGAAAGGATCAAGGTGATTAGGGATGTTCAAATTATTATGGGGATTGATTAGGTGGGTTAGTGAGAGAGTAGAGTGCAAGTGGGAAAGATAGGAGGATGTGACATGAGGAGAGATAATGAGTGGAGGAATATGAAATTGGAGGATAATGATAAGCATGCTTAGAGAAGAATTAATTAGGCTATAGAGATTAGGAAAAGTGACTTGTAGGAATGACTTTAGTTAGGTTAATTAATTGAAATTAATTAAGTGGGTTTTAGAAGAAATAATGGTCGAGGTGACTTTAGAAGAATGAGGAAATAATTAATTTATTGATAAATTAATTATTGGACTATAGTAATAAGATTGATTAAATTTTATTTAATTAACATAAGAAGATGGGAATTAACATTATTAAACTGGTTAATTATGTTGTAAGGCTTAAATAAATTAAATTTTAATTTAATTAATTTTAAGTGTCAAAGATTCATATGTGGAAAGCCTCAAAGAGGAAAAAACATGCTGGGATTGGTGACCCACAATATCTATCCACTAATCAGATGAATAAATATTACAATAAGGGGCTTGCACATGCAGGAAGTCCAATAGCCTAGAGCACATTGCTCATCACAAAAGGAGCCTCAATGACTACAAAAAACATCAAACTACAATCTAGAATGAATATTGAACTGCAAGAATAACATCTCCTATGCTTGAATATAGTTCTGGTTAAGCTTAATACCAGAGGTCTTAAACCTATTCCACAAACCCAATTCGATCTCCTATGATCGATCAAAACCTCTGCATAATATTACAACATTATTCGCATATAGATAACTTATAACCCACATATTATGATCTACAAAGAGATCTTACATCATATTTATACCAACTCAGGACCTAAACAATTAGGTTGGCCACCCAAAAGGTAATACAATAGATTCATTGCATAATCTCACAAACCAATAATAAACCAAGTCAACCTAAGACTGAAACATCATAAACCAAACAATAAATCTAATCGGTGACACATCAGGAGCATCAACCAACATGTTACATAGACCAGTCCATAACCTAGCAGAATAAAATGGAATAGAATAGGTCTGGTACTAAATACAAAACCACCAATCAACTGGAACACGAACAAGATAACCATTAGCAATTTGATAACCTTCTAAAAGACGCACCAACACCACTTATCAGATTCATCACAAGATCTTAAACAAACCTTTGTCGGTAAAACCCTTACCAGTAACCAAAAGGATTACTAGAACAAATGATAGAATCCAGATCATCAAATCCCAAACCAACAGAATGTGGTATGCATCAAGAACACATGAATAGCCAATCCAAACCATTTCCACAAGCTGAAATATATCCCCGATATGTTCATCACAATTCAACCATACTACCAAAACCCAATAGATAGAAAAATAACTAGTGTTGACATCATTGACAAACATCAATGCAACACATAATCAATTCCTCCAAATCGCCAACAATCTCCCCCTTTGGCATTGATGGCAACACTAGATGTGAAAAAAATCCAAGTGCCAAGAAATGTAAAACAAGTCTCCCCCCAAAGGAAGACATCCAAAAATCTCCCCAAAATGATATGACAATGAAGTTCAGAACCAAATATCTCTGTACCAATTAACCATCCATAGATCTGAACCAAACTCCTCCAATGGGATACAATGAATCTAATTTTTTTTTCCTCCCCCTTTGACTGATATCACTTTTAAGCTCTCTTTTTCACATATATATCTCCTCCCCTTCGGCATCAATGCCATAAATCTGAGATAAATACCAAAGAAAAATCATAAATTCTCTGAAACACACAGCTCACTACTCCCCCTAAGTAGTAGCATCAACACATCAAACTAGAGTGAATTATAGTTTTGATAATGTATACCAAACTAATGCCAATCAACATCACTCAAGTCTCTACTGGAGGGGCAAAAACTCCCAATCTATCTCTAAAACACTTAGATGATTTCTCAAACCAAACTAACTTCATTACCTTCTCCATCAAAATATTGTACTTGATAGAAATATGCTTTGTCTTTAGAATGAAATACCAGATTCTTTGATATGTCAATAGAAGTAGATTTATCATAGTGAATAACTATTGGTTAATTGCAATCTACCCTTATATCCTTCCACATTTGCTTCATCCATAGAAATTGTATACAGTTAGTAGGAGCAACAACATACTCAACTTCAACAGTAGATAAAGAAGTACATGACTGTTTCTTGCTGATCCAGGAAACAAGTTTACTTCGAAGAAAGAAAACTTCACCAGATGAGCCTATCCAGTTACCTATAACTCCATTCCAATCCACATCTGTATATGCACATAGTGTAAAGTCATCACAAACCATAAACCATACCAGAAAATCCATGAAAATATCTGAAAATCCTAGCTACCAAAGCAAGGATTAAACATAATTAATTCCTTTCTTCTAAGAATATCCTTTACATACCAATCTAGCCTTATTCCTCACAACTTGTCCATCCTCATTCAATTTATTTATAAAGAACCATTTAGTTCCAATAACATTCTTATTTTTAGGCCAGGGAACTAAAGTCCATGTGTTGTCCTTTTCTAACCGATCCAATTCCTCTTCCATAGCTTACATCCAACATTCATCCTTACATGCTTCATCTAGTGATGCCAATAGAAATTAAACATACCTCATTAGCTGCCAACCTTCTTCTTGTCCAATTATCTGATCTTCTGAATGATTCAACCTTACATACCTAGGAGTCATCAGACTTTCAGTTCCTCTACTTTGATCTTTAGTTACTGTTGAATTTTCTAATACTTACTGAGTAACTGGTTCAACATTCTATTCCAGTACAGATTCTACTAGTTCAGTTATAACTATTTTGACATTCGGGTCTCTCTCATAAGTTTTGATTTGACCTTTGTTCTGCTCATTTACTTTGACATTTGCACTCTCCACAATTCTCTGCAATCTTTTGTTATACCATCTATATGCTTTGCTTTCATTAGAATAACTAGGAAATATCCCTTCATCACATCTAGGATAAAAATTTCAATTCGCTACCAAATATTTTGAGATACCTAACTGTAGATGTATGACCAAACCATAACTCATAAAGTGAATTACCAGTTCGAAGGTCCAAAAAATCTTCACTGGTGAACCTTCAAACTAAGTTTTCCAAAGATCTGAAACAGGCTTTCAGACCACTACCAGGTCCAATGCAAGATTTGTCATCAATTTGCCTCCCCCTAAGGTGAATTCCTTAGATACTGGATGAGTTTCTTGTTAGTGTAGGAACATTCTCCTCTATCGGTTGAGTAACTAGAGTATATGCTTCAGCCGAATGAACATCTAGGGCATTTATTCTATTGGTTGATCCTAAAACTTCATAACCCACTTCTTCTCATGCTCCTTCTGAATATCATCAAAGTTATGCTTTCCCTTCTCATTATATTTATCACTTCCTATCGGTAGGTTCTTGCTTTAGCAAAAATAATCAATGTGTCCTATTTTATTGCATGCATAGCAAGTAACATTGTGTTGAAAACCAATAATAGTGAGAGGGGGGGTGAATCAGTGTTATACTGAAATAGTAGATTTTAGCCTTAACAAAACATTCATGCACCAACCGGTATATTAATATAAACAAATTTGAAAGAAGTTAAGAAACCAATAAGCCAAACATATAAATGAGAACCATAACACAAAAATTTATACGTGGAAAACCTCAATGAAGAAAAACCACGGTGGGATTTGTGCCCCACAATATCAATCCACTGGCCATATGAAGAGATATTACAATATATGATGGGCCTGCACTTGAAGGAAGGCTTATAGCCTACAACACACTGCTCAATCACAAAAGGAGCCTAACTGACTACATAAAATTCCAGACAACAATTCGGAGAAGTGTGAACTGGTAGGATAGCATCTTCTATGCCAAAAGACAGTTCTAGTTTAAGCTTTGTCTGTTCCGGTTGAAACCCTAAACCCTTACAATAAATTCCTCACATACATAGTATGTCCGATATATTTCATATTAAATTTACATCATGATCCATTACATTACCTCTCTTACTTTATCAAAATGATCTAATCAATCTACACTATACACCCTATAAAAATTTATGCCTTATGTCCTCTTACAAAGATATATACAATATCAGATTACATGTCGGCCATATAAAATAAATGAATAAACATTAAAACAAGATGTTGATGCTGGATCTAAGATAAGTCAAGCTCCAATATCAATAACCTTTACTGTACCATGTCGGCCTGCATTGTCAGTGACCAAAGAACTCTTCTTGACCTGTCGGTGCTGGTGTAGAATCTGTGAAGTTCCTGCTAGTATACCATATGAAGCCAGAACCCAAAAACATGTTGCCATCATTGACAACATAGTGAAACCAACCACTAGAGTGTCAATTTCCAAAAATATTCCCCTTTGGCATTGATGGAAACACTCATGTGACAAAGTGGTCAAGGTTTCATCTGTCTGTTTCATCCTTCCCTACTCCCTCTGAGCTGAATATGCAAAATACTCCATATCTCCAAAAACTCCAAAAAAATTGTAACTCACCCTAATGTATGTATGCAACCCTTTTATCCTTTTTCACGTCTATACTACTCCTCCTTTGACATCAATGCCCAAATTTTTTAAAAAGAATTGCAAAGAATAAGTATTTTACACTAAATACCTCCAAAGATTTCTTACCGAAGCTTGATCAGTTTCAAGATTTCCGGATAAGCTTTCTTGAGTAGCTTTGCATAAGTATCGCAACTAGTTTTTAATGTGTAAAACATAGATACAAGTCCACTTAATAAATATGCAAAAGATTCTTCCTCATTAACCTCTATCAGTGTGGGCTTTCCCAACATATCCTTGCATTCATTCTTATGTATACAGAGTGAATCCAATCTTGGACTCACCAGACCTATCAGACTTCTGGCTCTCCGAATTATTTAATCTCTTTCCTTATCAAGAGAATAAATTTGCTTCTCCAAAGTAAAAATTTGTCCATCAATTAATGTTGTCAGTGAAATTAGTCCATCAAAAGAGTTAGCAATACTAGCAATTTTCTCCTCTATCTCTTTTATCTTTTTATCTACATTTGTTGTAAGTATCTCAGTATTACAACATACCCTATATATGTTTGTACATTGTTTCAACTAATTTTCTATCAAAATTAGCTTCTTGGCACTCTTTTTCTTTTCTCTCTCAATGATCTGATCAAAAGCGACTCTTTTAACCTCAGTGAATCTTTCAAGTGCTTGCTTCATTTTCAATAATCTATGCAAAACAGTGATGGATTGATCTATAACCCCCTTGTCTATGGTTCTCTCCTTCATCAGTTTATATGAATCCATCATCATCAGTTTTGTGGGACTCATCTCTATGATGGTTTTCTTTTCAACTAGAGAAGGGTCAATTGTAAAAAATGATGTTCCAACAACTGGTTCCCTACCATATTCCCATGTTTTCTCTGATGATTTATCCTTTATTACCCCCTCACTTGCACCGATGGCTTCGCCACTTGGTGCAGTCTGTGAAACTGTCGGTTCCTCTCTAGGAATAGTATCCTCAACCTGTGCATTAGTATCCAGATTAAAATTGTCCTCAAAGTTAGTATCCTGTACAATGTTCTCGGTATTAACCGTTGTTTTAGTATTTTTTGGTATATTTGTGTTTACTGGTGGCCCAATTTCCACTATCTTGATATTCTTCAAAACTGAGGGTGGAGTACTCATGATCTCTTTTCCTTTCCCTTTAACTGAGGTATCTATAGTATCTTTCTTTGTCTCCAATGAAGTAAAGAATCCTTTGTGTTCTTCCAAAAATTTAATCAAAGTTTTCTGAGTTTCCTTTATTACTTCATTCATTCTCCCTAGCATCAGGCTAGTTATCCTATGTTTTCTACTGAATACCATTCTATTTTCTGCCTCAATTGTCTTATCCATTTCATCTGGAGTTATACTAACACAGATAACTAAAATTTCTTGCATTTTAATGTGTTTATATTCCTGTATAGTAGATAACCCTCTAGCATCTAACATATTATATAACTCAATTGGTATTTGATTTTCTATCTTTATTAATGCTTTCTTATAAATATCTAAGTATAATAGGACTGCATCCACTACCTCTCTCTACTCATCAACCTATAATTTGTCATAATAAAACTTAACATTATTCAGCATGCCATCTTTTGTTATTTCATCAACAATTTCTGCATAAGTTTTAGGAGTAACCTTACTAGAATCAGTATCATCCTTCTTCTTCCTCTTCACAGCAAGAGATGCATTTATAGGTGTAGCCTTAGGTGCTTTCTTTTGTGATGGTAACTTGATTGTGACCTTTCTAATCGGTTTCTTCTTTTCTTCTACCTTAGGTTCTTTCAGTTTCTTCCTAACAACCCTCCTGAAGGCTAAAGGTGCATCATCCTCTAATTCAGAATCTGCAGCTACAGGTTCAATGTAAACTATTGGATCCTTCCTCCCTTTCCCTTTCTCCGGGACAACATCAATAAGTGCCTTTATATCCTTTGAGACCTCCTATATAAATTTGCTTGCTTTTGCTTCTTATTTTTCCCTTCTCTTCTGGTTGAACTTTGTTTCAACCTCTAGAGTCTTTTACTATGCAGTTCCACGGGGTTTCTCTGCCTCTATCTATTTCTGAATCAATTAGCATTTTCGTATGGGCATCAACAATCTATGCATCTACCTCATATCTTATTTGCTCTATCCAAATCTTCTGGGGCTTGACTGCCTCCATGAGAGTCACATCCTTCTTAACCATAAAACATATGTTGGTAGAGTATTTCTCTACTATATGCTTAGTTATTCTTATCCTATACCTCATAGATTTTTGACAAGCCTTGAAATAACCCCATATGTTATCATCTTTATGACTTCCTAATGCAACAATTGATTGTTTTAACTGTCTTCCTATCGGAATGTCAAAATCCCATTATTTCCTAATAGAACCAAATGTATCATTTAGAAAGTATAACATCAAGAAGACTAACAAATTTCCATACCGGAAGGTGCCCTTCTTCTCACATTTAATCTTTCCTAAGTTGATCAATAACTCTTCAAGCATCCAACCAGAAAGATCTAACTTTAGATTCTCCCTCATCATCTTATATGCAGCCAAAAGGCATGAACTAGAAACAAAATTCAGCTGGTTTGACTGAGTTACCTTGTATCCTATGAACATACTGCCAAACTTGATGTTGGTGTTGGTGATATTTCTCACTTTCATTTATCTCTTGTCAGATATGGTACTGGTGATCTACCTCACGAAGTTGTTTGATACATTCTTATCTAGATGTTTCCCTACTGATGGAAAACCTATAATTTCCCAAATGGATTCCTTATTGATTTTATAAGGTCTATCCAGACATATGAATTCCCCATGTACTCTGCTCAATACAAATCTGATTATTTCATCCTCAAACCCTGAAATATCCAGAATATCTGTAAACCGTAGATATTCAATGTGTTGATATGCCGATTTAATCTTTCTAGATTCTCCCATTAGTTCATTCATATATGTCTCTCAATCTCTGAAGTTCCTAAGTACTCTATATGATGATGAATGTATGCGCTAACATCTTGTACATACACCACTCCCTTCGGAATGTGAGAAAATGCTCCAACTGAATCTTCCTTGGTAGCCACATGTGGATACCGCTTGAAAATTGTTCTGGGCAGTCCTTTACCTCTACTACAGTTGGATTTGCAACAAAAATAGGAATAGAAGATGATCCTGCTTCCATGTTTCAAGAAAAATACCGTTTGTTCGCTCTCGGTGAAAACCTTCAACAATTTCTTCCAGAAGCTGGTGTAATCACTCAAGAAGAAATTTGATTGCCTCTGAATCGCCTCTAGTCTCACTTAGTTTCTCTAAATTGCTCTGAAATCACTCTGAATGCAGGGTAATTAACAATGAAGTGTATTCTACCTTTTATCCTTCGAAAGAAAAACCCTAATCTTCCACTGACATAAATGACTGCTGGTGAAAGATACCGGATCTCACTCAGAACATATCCATGCCAAATAATCTTCTCCAATATCTAGAACATCTTCCTGAACCTCTTCCCACGGCATATACAACATCTTCATGAATTTTACCTACCTGTAAGGTAGGTGCCTTAGTTTCCTAATGAGCTCACTATCGATGCAGGAGTAGCCTCATCTGCCAGATAGGTAACCGAGACATTCCCATCGGATGATTGCTCTTTAGTCTTTCTAACCCATCTTTGAGTATGATCTTGGTGGATTTCACTAACCTTCTAATTTCCTTTTTCATTTGATCCTCCATTACAAACGGTGGATTTCTACTTCTACAGAACCTAGCAATATGTCCAATTTCATTGCATGCATAACATGTAACATTGTTCTTCTGAATTACTTTGCTAAAACCAGTGAAATTGCTTGACCTGCAATGAATAGCCATATGTCCAAATTTTCCACAAGCATATGTACCATTTTACATTCAATCTACAATATTCTATCTTATGACCAATTTTATTGCATTTAGAACTTTTACCGGGAGTAGAATCAGGGTTTTGGTTTGCTTTGTTTCTACATTGCCTAGCCAAGTGACCAAATTTATTGCAAACAAAAAATCTACCATTAAATTGTCTTACCGATGCCTTATGGTTTTGACCTTCATTAGCAATACCGAAACTCATTCCTAGCTCAAATCCAAGTCGACTGGAATCTCCAATCTAGCTTTGTCTCTTCAATAAATCATCAAGTTGTGTTGAGTTGATCTTGAATTTTTCTTTGTACTCACTTGCAGTAGTTAAATCATCTCTTAGTATTGTCATTTGTCTCTCAAGCTCTTTCTCATTACTCTGGGATTGAACTAAATTAGTTCTGAACATATCATTTTGATGAACTGACCTACTACATTCCTCAAAAATGTTCTTTAGGGATACAACAAGATTTTCTTCCTTTTTCTTTATGTCCTCAATCTCCTTAGACATCCTCATAGTTATATCTTGCATATAATTCTTCATAACCATGTTCTCCTAACTCAATTTCTGACATTGTTCCTTAAGTACATTTTTCTCTTCATCATCCTGATTTTGCAAAAGTTCCTTCCTCCTAGCTTGAATAGATGATAGCCTCTCTTGTAGGACAAGAATGGATTCCTTATAGGAATTCAACTCATCTTGTTGCTTTAAGTTCTTCAATCTTTCAACATCATAATCTTCAAGTGCCATCTCAAACTGCTTCTCCAAAGCCATTTTCAATCATTTCGGTTTCAAGATCTTCCTCAAGCTATTAAAGTTCCTCCAAGGAACAAGGCTCTGATACCAATTATTGAAAACCAATAACACTATGACGGGGGGCTAAATCGGTGTTATACCAAAATAGTAGATTTTAGCCTTAACAAAACATTCATGCACCAACCAGTATACCTATATAAACAGATTTGAAAGGAGTAAAGAAACCAATAAGACAAACACATAAATGAGAACCATAACACATAGATTTATACATGGAAAACCTCAATGAGGAAAAACCATGTTGGGATTTGTGACCTGCAATATCAATCCACTGGCCATATGAAGAGATATTACAATATATGATGGGCCTGCACTTGTAGGAAGGCTTACAACCAAGAGAACATTGCTCAATCACAATAGGAGCCTCACTACCTACATAAAATTTTAGACAACAATCCAGAGAAGTGTGAACTGTTAGGATAGCATCTTCTATGCCAAAATACAGTTCCGGTTTAAGCTTTGTCTATTCCGGTTGAAACCCTAAACCCTTACACTAAATTCCTCACATATATAGTATGTCTGATATATTTCGTATTATATTTGCATCATGATCCATTACATTACCTCTCTTACTTTATAAAAGTTATATAATCAATCTACCGTATATACCCTATACAAATTTATGCCTTGTGTCATCTTACAAAGATATATACAATATCAGATTACATGTAGGCCATATAAAATAAATGAATAAACATTAAAACAAGATGTTGATGCTGGATCCAAGATAGGTCAAGCTCCAATAGCAATAACCTTTATTATACCATGTCAACATGCATTCCCGGTGACCAAAGAAATCTTCCTGACCTGTCGGTGCCGGTGTAGAATCTGTGAAGTGCCTGCTAGTATACCATATGAAGCCGAAACCAAAAAAATGTTGCCATCAATGACAACATAGTGAAACCAACCAATAGAGTGTCAATATCCAAAACTATCCCCCTTTGGCATTGATGGAAACACTCATGTGACAAAGTGGTCAAGGTTTCATCTATTTGTTTCATCCTTCCCTGATCCCTCTGAGCTCAATATGCAAAATACTCCATATCTCAAAAAACTCCAAAAAATTTGTAACTCACCCTAATGTATGTATGCAACCCTTTTATCCCTTTTCACATCTATACTACTCCTCCTTTGACATCAATGCCCAAAAATTATAAAAATAATTGCAAAGAATAAGTATTTTACATTGAATACCTCCAAAGATTTCTTACCGGAGCTTGACTAGTTTCAAGATTTCCGGATAAGCTTTCTCTAGTAGCTCCGCATAAGTATCCCAACTGATTTTGAATGTGTCAAAGATAGATACAAGTCCACTCAATAAATATGCAAAATATTCTTTCTCATTGACCTCTATCAGTGTGGGCTTTCCCAACATATCCATGCATTCGTTCTTATGTATACAGAGTGAATCCAATCTTGGACTCACCAAACCTATCAGACTTCTGGCTCTCCAAATTATTTAATCTCTTTCCTTATCAAGAGAAGAAATTTGGTTCTCCAAAGTCAAAATTTGTCCATCAATTAATGTTGTCAATGAAATTAGTCCATCAAAAGACTTAGCAATACTAGCAATTTTCTCCTCTATCTCTTTTATCTTTTTATCTACATTTGTTGTAAGTATCTCAGTATTACAACATACCCTGTATATGTTTGTACATTGTTTCAAATAATTTTCTATCAAAATTAGCTTCTCGTCAATCTTTTTCTTTTCTCTCTCAATGATCTGATCAAAAGCAACTCTTTTAACCTGAGTGAATCTTTCAAGTGCTTGTCGATTAGAGATTTGTTGTAAGGATTGAAAGTCTTTTTATATGTGCTTAGTTATTATCTTAAGCTTACCAGAAGGGCTTGCTTCATTTTCAATCTTAAATCCTAGGACCAATCTGTGCAAAACAGTGATGGATTGATCTATAATCCCCTTGTCTATGGTTCCCTCCTTCATCAGTTTCTAAGAATCCATCATCATCAGTTTTATGGGACTCATCTCTATGATGGTTTTCTTTTCAACTAGAGAAGTGTCAATTGTAAAGAACTGATGTTCCAACAACTGGTTCCCTACCAGATTCCCATGTTTTCTCTAATGATTTATCCTTTATTACCCCCTCACTTGCACCAGTGGCTTCGCCACTTGGTGCAGTCTGTGAAACTATCGGTTCCTCTCTAGCAACAATATCCTCAACCTATGCATTAGTATCCAGAGTACAATTGTCCTCAATTTTAGTATCCTATACAATGTTCTTGGTATTAACCATTGTTTTAGTATTTTTTGGTACATTTGTGTTTACTGGTGGCTCAATTTCCACTATCTTGATAGTCTTCAAAATTGAGGGTGGAGTACACATGATCTCTTTTCCTTTCCCTTCAAACAAGGTATCTATAGTATCTTTCTTTGTCTCCAGTGAAGTAAAGAATCCTTTGTGTTCTTCCAAAAATTTAATCCAAGCTTTCTGAGTTCCGTTATTACTTTATTCATTCTCCCTAGCATCAGGCTAGTTATCCTATGTTTTCTATTGAATACCATTCTATTTTATGCCTCAATTGTCTTATCCATTTCATCTGGAGTTATACTAACACAGATAGCTAAAAGTTCTTGCATTTTAATGTGTTTATCTTCTTGCATAGTAGATAACCCTCTAGCATCTAACATATTATATAACTCAATTGGTATTTGATTTGCTATCTCTATTAATGCTTTCTTATAAATATCTAAGTATAATAGGACTACATCCACGACCTCTCTCTACTCATCAACCTATAATTTGTCATAATAAAACTTAACATTATTCAGCATGCCATCTTTTGTTATTTCATCAACAATTTCTACATAAGTTTTTGTAGTAACCTTACTAGAATCAATGTCATCCTTCATCTTCCTCTTCATAGTACAAGATGCATTTATTGGTGTAGCTTTAGGTGCTCTCTTTTATGATAGTAACTTGATTGTGACCTTTCTAAATGGTTTCTTCTTTGCTTCTACCTTAGGTCCTTTCAGTTTCTTCCTAACAACCCTCCTGAAGGCTAAAGGTGCGTCATCCTCTAATTCAGAATCTACAGCTATAGGTTCAATGTGAACTATCGGATCCTTCCTCCCTTTCCATTTCTCCAGGACAACATCAATAAGTGCCTTTATATCCTTTGAGACCTCCTATATAAATTTGTTTGCTTTTGCTTCTCATTTTTCCCTTCTCTTCTGGTTGAAATTTGTTTCAACCTCTAGAGTCTTTTACTGTCTAGTTCCATGGGGTTTCTCTGCCTCTATCTATTTCTGAATCAATTAGCATTTTCGCATAGGCATCAACAATCTGTGCATCTACCTCATATCTTATTTGCTCTATCCAAATCTTCTGGGGCTTGATTGCCTCCATGAGAGTCACATCCTTCTTAACCATAAAACATATGTTGGTAGAGTATTTCTCTACTATATGCTCAGGTATTCTTATCCTATACCTCATAGATTTTTGAAAAGCCTTGAAATAACCCCATATGTTATCATCTTTATGACTTCCTAATGCAACAATTGATTGTTTTAACTGTCTTCCTATCGGAATGTCAAAATCCCATTGTTTCCTAATAGAACCGGATGTATCATTCAGAAAGTATAACATCAAGAAGACTAACAAATTTCCATACCGGAAACTGCCCTTCTTTTCACCTTTAATCTTTCCTAAGTTGATCAATAACTCTTCCAGCATCCAACCAGAAATATTTAACTTTACATTCTCTCTCATCATCTTATATGCAACCAAAATGCATGAACTAGAAACAAAATTCAGTCGTATTGACTGAGTTACCTTGTATCCTATGAACATGTTGCCAAACTTGATGTTGGTGTCGGTGATAGTTCTCACTTTCATTGATCTCTTGTTAGATATGGTACCAGTAATCTACCTCACAAAGTCGTTTTATACTTTCTTAATTATCTGGATGTTTCCCTACCGATGGAAAACTTGTAATTGCCCGAATGGATTCCATAGTGATTTTATAAGGTCTATCTAGACATATGAATTCCCCATGTACTCTACTTAGTACATATTTGATTATTTCATCCTTAAACCCTGAAATAGCTAGAATATCTGTAAACTGTAGATCTTCAATGTGTCGATATGCTGATTTAATCTTTCCAGATTCTCCCATTAGTTCATTCATATGCATGTACCTTAGTTGTCTCATGATGTCACTATCTATACAGGAGCCGCCTCTTCTGCCGGATAGGTAACCGGGACATTCCCATTAGATGATTTCTCTTCAGTCTTCCTAACCCATCTCTGAGTATGATCTTGTTGGATTTCACTAACCTTCTAATTTCCTTTTTCATTTGATCCTCCATTACTAACCGGTGGATTTTTGCTTCTACAGAACCTAGCAATATGTTTAATTTCAGTGCATGCATAACATGTAACATTGTTCTTCTAAATTGCTTTGCTAAAGCCGGTGAAATTGCTTGACCTACAATGATTAGCCATATGTCCAAATTTTCCACAAGCATATGTAGCATTTTACATTCATTCTATAGTCTTCTATCTTACAACCAATTTTATTGCATTTAGAACATTTATTGGGAGCAGAATCAAGGTTCTAATTTGCTTTGTTTCTACATTGCCTAGCCACGTGACCAAATTTATTGCAAACAAAAAATATACCATTAAATTTATAAGCATTGAATTGTCTTATCAATGCCTTATGGTTTTGATCTTCATTAGCAGTACCGGAACTCTATCCTAGCTCAAATCCAAGTCCATTGGAATCTCCAATCTTCCTTTGTCTCTTCAATAAATCATCAAGTTGTGCTGAGATGATCTTGAATTTTTCTTTGTACTCACTTGCAGTAGTTAAATCATCTCTTAGTATTGTCATTCGTCTCTCAAGCTCTTTCTCATTACTCTGGGATTGCACTAAATCAGTTCTCAACATATCATTTTGATGAACCAACCTACTACATTCTTCAAAAATGTTCTTTAGGGATACAACAATATTTTCTTCTTTTTTCTTTATGTCCTCAATCTCCTTAGACATCCTCATAGGTATACCTTGCATATAATTCTTCATAACCATGTTCTCCTGACTCAATTTCTAACATTGTTCCTTAAGTGTATTTTTCTCTTCATCATCCCGATTTTGCAAAAGTTCCTTCCTCCTAGCTTGAATAGATGATAGCCTCTCTTGTAGGACAAGAATGGATTCCTTATGGGAATTCAACTCATCTTGTAGCTTTAAGTTCTTCAATCTTTTAGCATCATAATCTTCAAGTGTCATCTCAAGTTGCTTCTCCAAAGACATTTTCAATGATTCTGGTTTCAAGATATTCCTCAAGTTGTTAAAATTCCTCCAAGGCACAACGCTCTGATACAAATTATTGGAAAGAAATAACACTAAGAGGAGGGGAGGGGGTGAATCAGTGTTATACAAAAATAGTAGATTTTAGCCTTAACAAAACATTCATGCACCAACCAGTATACCGGTATAAATAGATTTGAAAGAAGTAAACAACCAATAAGCCAAACACATAAATGAGAACCATAACACATAAATTTATACATGGAAAACCTCAATGAGGAAAAACCATGCTAGGATTTGCGACCCACAATATCAGTCCACTAGCCATATGAAGAGATATTATAATATATGATGGGCCTGCACTTGTAGGAAGGCTTACATCCTAGAGAACACTGCTCAATCGCAATAGGATCCTCATTGACTACATAAAATTCCAGACAACAATCCGAAGAAGTGTTAACTGCTAGGATAGCATCTTCTATGCCAAAATATAGTTCTGGTTTAAGCTTTGTCTATTTCTATTAAAACCCTAAACCCCTTTACCAGAATAACCCTTACAATAAATTCCTCACATACATAGTCTCTATGATATATTTCTCATTACATTTGCATCATTATCCATTGCATTACCTCCCTTACTTTATCAAAATAATCTAATTAATCTGTCGTATATAACCTATGCAAATTTATGCCTTATGTTGGCTTACAAAGATATATACAATATCAGATTACATGTTGACCATATAACATAAATGAATAAACATTAAAACAAGTTGCCGATGTCAGATCCAAGATAATTCTACCTCCAATATTAATAACCTTTATTGTACCATACCAGCCTACATTGCTAGTGACCAAATAAATCTTCCCGACCTGTCGGTGCAGGTGTAGAATCGTTGAAGGGCCTATCGGTATACCATATGAAGTCGGAACCCAAAAACATGTTGCTATCAATGATAGCATAGTGAAACCAACCAATAGAGTGTCAATTGCCAACATATTGTTCTTCTATATTTCCTTGTTGTATCCTTGATCATTCCATGACCTACATTGATTAGCCATCTATCCAAAATTTCCACATTCATGAAATATCATATTAATTCTACAATCTTTTGTCCTATGACCATACTTTTTACAATTTGAACACTGACCAAAAACTGCATTATTATTATGATTTGTTATATTACTGCATTGACTTTCTGTCAGACCAAATTTATTGCAAACAAAGCATCTACCATTAAATTTATGTGTATTGGGTTGTCTAGAGGGATTCTCCTGATTTGCAGTACCGGAGCTTTCTCCATGCTCAAATCCAAGACCTCTAGTGTCTCCAGTGTCTGTTTGATCCTTTAGTAATTCATCAAGCTTTGCAGAACTAACCCTAAACTTTTCTTTGTATTCATTTGAAGCATCCAGATCTCCTCTTAGGATTATCATCATTCTTCCCAACTCTTTCTCATTGTTTTGTGATTTCACTAATTCAATTCTAAACACATCATTCTCATCCGCCAACCTAACACATTCCTCAGATCTGTCCTTCAGAGATATAGAAAGATTTTATTGATTCTTCTTCCACTTTTCAATCTCCTTAGAAATCCTCATGGTTAGGGCTTGCATTTCATTCTTCATGACACCATTCTCCTGACTCATCTTCTGAAACAATTTCTTAAGGGCATTCTTCTCTCCATCATCTTGATTTTGCAATTTATCACATAGTTCTTTCCTTTTAGCTTGAGCAGATGATAACTTCTCCTATAGAGTAAAGATGAAGTCCTTCGTAGATCTCAACTCATCTTGAAACTTCATGTTCCTCAGCCTTTCAGCATCATTGTTTTCAACAGCTACTTAAAGTTCCTTCCTTAAACTTATCTCCATAGATTGTGGATTCAGGATCTTCCTCAATATATTAGACTTAATCTGAGCCACTAGACTTTGATACCAATTGTTGACATCCAAGAACACTGAGGGGGGGGGTTAATCAATGTTCTATCGGAATGAATAAATTTAACCTTATTAAAACAACAACTCACCAACCGGTAAACCTAAAAGCATATAGCAATAAGAAACAATGCAACCAAAAAGATGAACACCATAACACTACAAATTTATACGTATAGAACCTTAAAGAGGAAAAACCATGGTGGGATTGGAGACCCACAATATCTATCCACTGATCAAATGAATAAATATTACAATAAGGGGCTTGTACATATAGGAAGGCCAACAACCTAGAGCACACTACTCATTGCAAAAGGAGCCTAACTGACTACAAAAAACATTAGACTAAATGAAGATTGAACCTCAAGAATAGCATCTCCTATGTCTGCATATAGTTTCAGTTAAGCTCAATACCAGAGGTATTAAACCTCTTACCAAAACTCAATTCGATCACCTATGATTGAATAAAACCTCTACATAAAATTACAACATTATTCGCATATAGATAATCTTATAACCCACATAACATGATCGACAAAGAGATCTTACATCATATTTATACCAACCTGAGACCTAAACAATTAGATTGGCCACCTAAAAGATAATACAATAGATCCATTACATAATCTCACAAACCAATGATAAACCAAGTCAGCCTAAGACCGGAACAACATAAACCAAAAAATAAATCCAATCAGTGACGCATCGGGAGCATCAAACAACACGTTACATAAACCGATCCATAACCTAGCAGAATAACATAGAATAGAATAGGTTTGTTGCTAAATACAACACCACTGATCAACTAGAACACAAACAAGATAACCATTAGCATTGTGATAACTTTCTAGCAGTAGCAAGAAAACACAACTTATCGGATTCATCATAAGATCTTCAACAAAGCTCTACTAGTAAGACCCTTACCAGTAACCAAAAGGCTTACTAGAAAAAATGATAGCATCTAGATCATCAAATCCTGAACCAACTGAATGTGATACACATTTGGAACACATGAATAACAAATCCAACCCAATTCAACAAGGAGGAACATATCCCTAGTATGTTCATCACAATCCAACCACACTACCGGAACATGATAGACAACTAAAAAAATAGTGTAGACATCAATGACAAGAATCAATGCAACACAATCAATTTATCCAAATTGCCAACAATCAACACCGCAGATTATAGAAATCGAGATGTTTTTAATATCTGAGGCATGGACTAGACTCTCAAAAAATAGTTATCTCTATGTACACATGTTTGCAAACATAGATGATGATGTAAATGTGAGACTATAGTATCATACAAGAGAAACCATTAAACACATCATACCACAAAAATGATGCCCCATTATACACCAACCAAGACATGCTGAGATATAGGATGATCAGGGAAGCCCTAAATAGGTACAGTTCTGGGACACCAAATAAAAATCAAAGCAAAAAGATAAATCATGCAAACAACATGCACATAACCAACTGATATCTCTTTCTAAGTGTGGGACATGGATTTGGATAGACTATCAAACATAGGAAGGATACATCCTGATGGGCAGGAAGACAGATTTGGATAAATTGCCAGACATGGGAAGGATGCATCCTGATGGGTAGGGTACAGATAGATTGAGAGATGCAAGAGAATAGATGGTGTGTGATGAATACTAAGAGGGGGGGGGGGGTGAATTAGTATACCAAAAAATACTAAACTCAAACACTTAAATAGTTTAGCAGTAAATTGATATAACAATTTTACTAACAAACCGGTTAACACAAATCCAAACCAAACAGCAAATAAGACATTTACCCACAGAAGCACAATCACCATAACCCAAGAGATTTTGACATGGAAACCCAAATGGGAAAAACCACGTTGAGATGAAACTCACAAGTAACTATCTGCAGAATAGTAACCAGACCGACTAAGGTCAAATCGGTTAAGGTCATACAATGTTCTTCACCCAAATAGATCCTATTAGATATCTCAATCTCTATTAGGAGATAAGTCCGATTAAAGACTACCTTTTGAGAGGATTTCCGATCCATAGATGTGAACCTCCTTGTTAGAGTATTTACAAAGGCTTTTTTGGGCCTACCCGGTTAAGGGTTTCAGACTTGTCAAAGATGTGAGTAATCAACAAGTGAATGATCTAGCAAATAGCACAGTCTACTTGGTTAGATCCATGATAGCTCATTGCTAATACATTTCAGAATTACTTCAGTCTTCAGTAAATCCACACTTTGTTAGAGCACATAGACTTGATCTTCTCTTCTAAGATTGCACATACAAAAACTCATCAACCACCAAAAACCCTAACAGCTACATCTCCTAAAATCCTAGACATGATGTCCTTAAAAATGAATCTGATTTCATGTCGGTCCAATAGGATTACATTGCAAGTTCCTAGGTTCATTGCATCTAGACACATTTGATAACACGACGCAAAATCACCGTCAAAGTGTCAGTGGATGGTAACTCATCACAAAAATACTAGTTGGTAACTCATCACAGAGTATTACCAGTTCATACAACTTTACCGATTACTGGTTGGCCAAAAATGAAGACTGGAAAAATGATAATTGTTGCTTTAGTTCCTTTGTACCACTTGAGATCCTCGAACTATTTGAGGTCTTCATACCGCTTGGGATCGGTAGACACTTTCTGCAAAAACCGATAGCCTAAAGGATATAATACATAATACCGGTTTGAAACAAATACCGGTTGAGCATAACTCATTCATATAAAAAGTGATCTCAAAGAAAGTGTGTCCATCAATGACAATCACAACAACATTATCAAAAATGCCAACAATCTCCCCCTTTGGCATTGATGGCAACACTTAGGAAAAATTTTGACATCAAAGTGTTTTACAACAAAAATGTGCCATAATCAAAATTACTCCCCCTAAGCATATACACTACCCCTTTTGAAGAAAATACAATGTATACTACTCCCTTACAGAGATAAACATGAAAGTATACATAACATGCATCAAAATTTTAAATATAGAATACTACTCCCCCTTTGCCAACAATGAGAAAGTATAGCTTAATAACCCCTATTTCATTAAAGTAATAAGTGTTTATGACGATAAAGAGTGAAACTTGTCAAAAACTGATTTAAAGTCTTGCATAAATGTCTTCATGGATACAGACCATGACTCAAGCAATGAGGTAGCAACCTCACTCTCCATTTGCATCTGGGATACATGTTCCTCCATGGCGTCCAAGGTACTCATCTCTTGAGTAGCTGTTAAGGCATCCAAATTGAAATAGCATATCTAAAGTATTTGCAGTCTTGGTAGCAGAACTAGTTGAAGTTCCTGCAAATCGGTGAATGGTTTGCCCATATGCGGTGAAGGAATCATAAGGCATCTTGTAGGTGCTTATGTATTTCTACAAATCAGTTTGCAGTTTGTCTTTCTGAGCAAGCACATCATCACAGAATAGATGGGTTTGACATATCTTACTGAGCAACAGATTCCCCTCATTCAGAGCATCTCTTATGTCCTTTTGTTCCTTCTAAAGTTCAGACCGGAGCTCATTCAACTTCTTTACCACAATAGTGTTCAGAGCCTTTTGATGCTTCTTTTGAGCATTGGCTTCAGCAGCATCTTCCAGGGATTGCACCTGGTGCTCTACAACTGTGCATGGGTGTTTCAATTGAGCTAGAGAGGAATCGGTACTTGGGAGATTGGTATTGGGAATCAAGCTGGTAAGAGTTTCTACCGTAGTTTGAGTGACATCTTGCTCCTTCCTCCTCAGCGATTCTAGTCGCTCTTGAGCAACCTTAATGCTCTGTAGTAGCTCTGTTTCATTTGTGGATTGGAGGTCAATTGGACTGGTGATGTCAGCCAATTTGGTTTGACTACCGGTTGCCTTTGGGGTATCTACATGTACACTCTTTGCCGCTTCCTCCTTTTCCTTGGCTTTTTGCTTGTCTTCTTTTGCCTTCTTCTGCTCCTCAACTTCTTTCTTTCTTTTCTCTTCTTCCTTCTTCCTTTGTTCTTCTTTCCGCTTCTCTTCTTCTTTCTTCTCCTCTTCCTTCTTCTTCTTCTCTTCTTCCTATTTCTTTTCTTTTTCCTTCTCTTTTCTCTTCTCCTCTTCTTTTCTCTTCTCTTCTTTGTGTTGCTTCTTTTCTTCTTCTTCCTGTTTCCTCTTCTCTTCCTCCACCTACTTCTACTTTTCTTCCTCTTGATTCTTTTTCTTTTTCTCTTCTTGCTCCTTTTCAGCCTTTTCCTTGTCTAGTTTCTCTTGTCCTGTTGTTTCTGTTGGTGTATTCGGAGTAACATCTTCACCGTCCAAAGCATGCTCAATGACCTGTTCTCCTCCACTATTATACACCTCATCCAGTTTTGCAATTTTCGGTTCTTGTTTACCCTTCTTGTTGGCTTCGGACACGGTGCAATCTCATAGCAGCTTGTGCATGAGAGTGGGTATCTTTTACCACCTCAGGGACTTTCCCTTCTAGCAACAAGAGTCTTCTTCTTTGCATAAAGAAGAGGCCTTTATATTTTTCCATAACTTCATAAAGTTCGGAATTAGACACATCAGGAAAATATTCAGAAAATATTTCCTCTCTTATCTCCTATTCCTTTTCTATGGCAATGCACCATTTGTTGTCTAAAGAATTATATAAAGAATCCAGTGTCATAGATTTAATTTCTGATGGTGACCGGTCATTAATACATAAATATTGAATGACTTCCTATTCTACTTCCTCCTTCTCATTATCATTGAAATCATCAAAATAATCTGCCAAATCACTCAACACTTTTCTCCTAATGTTCTTAATAGTTCTTTGACAATGTGTCGAAGGTTTGTAAGAGGAAATATCAATATTTACCAATGTTGATGATGTCAGTTCATTGCTAGTTGTCTTTGTCTTCTTTCTTGTTTGCCTAGTCTTCTTAGGTTGTTCTTTAGATTTTGTATCTTCTGAGTCCAGTGTGTTGCTTTTAGTCTTTTGCTTTCTCTCAAATACTTTGGCAGGTGCAACTTCTGGCTTCTTCTTTGCTGGTGACCGCTTGGTCACTTTAGGACTTGTTGAAGTAACCGGTGCTGATACAGATGGTACTGCCTTTCCTTTCTTCACAGAGAGCTCCTCAACTGGTGTAACCCTTTCCAGATAGGTGCCGATTATCTTCATTTTAGGATCAAGTAGTGAGGCAAGTATGGTAGAAGCATACCCATCTATCTTGTCGTACATCACCTCATAGCCCATAGGCTCCACTTCTTCCTTTCTGGGCTCAACAACCTCCACTATGCACTCATCTACTTTGATGATAAAGAAGATGTACTCTTCATACTTCTTGACAACATCACTAGATATTCTTACCCTTTGGCTCATCTTGCGTCTGAACTCATCAAAGTATTTGTTCAGGACGTCAAGATAACCTAATCCAACCGCTTGAAGACTTTCCTTGATTTGCTTTGTAACCGGTTGGTCAGAAGACCACTAAATATCACCGACTCCTAGAAAGTAACCTTGGAAGTAGAAGAACAATCTGACCAATAGTTGTCCAAATTTAAATCTCAAGGAATTGTCCTATTTAATTGACATTAGGTTCACCAGAAGTTGCCTTTGCATACAAGTGCATAAATCAAATGAGGCATCTTCCATGATTATCCTGTAGCTAGCATTTACCATTACATCAGAGACAGAGTTGATCCTGCTAGCATAGAATGTCCGGTAACCTATCACCATGCAGGCATACTTGAATATATCATCCTTGATGATATTGATGGTCATTGGTTGCTCACAGAACCGGTGAGCTTGGTCATTTTGGTCTTGCTGATCTTCCTTAGGGCTGGCACTTCTCCAACATTACAGAAACTGGTGACGACATGAATTGCTTTCAGTGTAATGTCATGTGTCCATTCTAAATATATTCTATCACCGTGTACTTTGCTTAGAATGATGTGGATATGATCATCTATGAATTCTTCAATGAAATAGACCAGATTGTGAAGATTCTTCTTTTCCAAGATGCTGAATTTTGGTTTGATCTTCTTGTCCTTCCTACAAAACAAACTCAACTAAGAATGGATCACTAGAGATCCTAGGTCTTCAATTTTATAGTCAATGTAATATAAAATACTTTCCTCAACTATAACACCATTGGGTATTTTGGATAGGGCATTATATTTTGCCTTCCATTGGATGAAATCAACTGAATCAACGGGTGCACTAGAACTAGAGTGTGATCCAGAAGCCATTGATAAATAAAGAAACTCGAAAAATACCTTCACACGTCGAGATTTAGGGCTTGTGAATTCAGCTTCACCACACACTACTTCAGTTGTTGGATTACCTCTTAGAGTTCTACACTTGACCGATTGATATTATCTTCTGATTCTTCTTCAAAGTTTTTAAAATCTATCTGAATCGTAAGACAAATCACCTTTTGTCGCTCTGCACTTGAAAACTTCTTTGCTCACAAATTAATAAGTGAAAATGACTTGAAAATCCCTTTTAAATGAATTCTCCATCTATCGTAATAAATTCTCCATCATTAGGGCGTAAACCCTAATTTGCCTTTTACCGTTTTCGATCTTCTACCAATTGATAGGTATCACATACCGGTTAAGGTCTTTTACCAGTGTAAACTGGGGGTTCGAAACATTTCACCGATTTGTTTCCCCCTAAGCTTTTCTATAGCTTAGTTTGCTAGTTTAGCATCTTCCACACTAGGTACAGAAACCGGTTCCTCTTGAGACACTTTTTCTGGCTTCTTTTTCCAAGTTTACTTCATATCCACTTGAATGGTTTCAACATCAATCTTTCCTTTTGGAGTGACTGGTATATCATTCGATATATTCTTTCTCATTCTACAGGTTCTTACAGGGTGTCCCAATTTGTTACAATGATAGCAAACCATTCCAGGTGATCTCCAAGGTCCATTATTCATGTTTTGATTCTTCCTTCTGCATGTTGTAGCCGTCTGACCATTTACATGACAGATAAAACAATTTGCTCTCCATCTATTTGTCGCTTGATAGCCACCTCTACCTGACTGATGATTATAGGTATTAAACCGGTTTGGATTCTGGTTTCCAGAGGTTTTAGGAAAAACTCCTTGACTCCTTTGAGAATACCTTCTGGTGTTGTGCATGATAGACCTGCATTCAAATGCTTTATGCCCTAACTTGTTGCATGCATAATAATTTCCATTGAATCTATTGGATCTAGGCTTATTGTTTACAAAGTAAGGAAAGTTATTGTAAGCCTTATTTTTACATACATTAGCAGTATGTCCTTCCTCGAGACAATTAAAGGAAACAGGTTTGAACTTCTTCTTACTTTTATCCTTTGGTGCTGGTTGCTTCTTTGATGCTCCATCTTTTGTTCTAGAGGTCTCACCTTCCTCATAACCAGAAAAACCAAGTCTAGTGGTATTCTTCACCGGTTTTGCTGATTCAAGCTTTTGTTCTAGCTTAACATTGCTCTTATTGAATTTGGCAAGTATATCCTTTGACTCAGTGAGTTCTTTGGTAATAGTAGCATTGGATTCCTTCAAGGTTGCATTCTCAGAAATAGCCATGTTTAGTTCACCTTGCATTTCTTCTTTTTCCACTTTACTCTCTTGGAGATGAGCGGTAAGTGCACTGATTTCTTGTTTCAGCTTGGAGATCTCATGATCTTTGTCTTTTTCCAGATCTTCATCTTTCCTCTGGTTCTCAAGCTCTTGACACATCCTGATAGTCAGTCCTTCCAATTCGCTTCTTAGGTTGGCATTAGAGCCATGGATTTTTTCAACTTCTTCAACTAGGGCTTCCATGTCCGCTTCATTAGAGGAACTATTTTCATTTAGCTCCATCATTTTCTCAGCATGCTCTCTCCTTTTTGCAAGAGAGGCCTTATACTTGACTTTGAGTTCATCATAGGCTTTCTCAGTCTGAGTGAGCCGATGAGTTAGTTCCCTCATAGTGTATTCCCCCATATCTATTTTGAAGTGGTTAAACTTATAGAAAGGGTGGCTCTGATACCAATTGATGATTACTAAGAGGGGGGGGTGAATTAGTATACCAAAAAATACTGAACTCAAACACTTAAACAATTTAGCAGTAAACCAGTATAACAGTTTTACTAACAAACCGGTTAACACAAATATAAACCAAACAACAAATAAGGCATTTACCCACAGAAGAACAATCACCATAACACAAGAGATTTTGACGTGGAAACCCAAATGGGAAAAACCATGGTGAGATGAAACTCACAAGTAACTATCTGCAGAATAGTAACCAGACCAGTTAAGGTTAGACCGATTAAGATCATACAATGTTCTTCACCAGAACAAATCCTGTTAGAAATCTCAATCTCTATTAGGAGATAAGTTCAATTAAAGACTACCTTGTCAGTGGATTTCCAATCCACAGATGTGAACCACCTTGTTAGAGGATTTACAAAGGCTTTTTTGAACCTACCCGGTTAAGGGTTTCAGACTTTTGAAGATGTGAGTAATCAACAAGTGAGTGATCTAGCAAAT
The DNA here is from genome assembly GCF_030272615.1 of Cryptomeria japonica. NCBI lineage: Eukaryota > Viridiplantae > Streptophyta > Pinopsida > Cupressales > Cupressaceae > Cryptomeria > Cryptomeria japonica. Next base: position 580,009,215 of record NC_081407.1, on the reverse strand, counting down.
AGAACAGTTTGCTTGGTTAATCCATGATAGCTCATTTCTAATGCATTTCAGCATTACTTAAGTCTTTAGTAAATCCACACTCTGTTACAACACACAGACTTGATCTTCTCTTCTAAGATGGGAGGGGGATTGAATTGGATAGGATGGTATGGGGAATATGATATGATATGATGGGATTCATTGGTGGATATAGGATAAATGGAGGGGGGCCAATGAAAAGGGAGAACGAAGGCTTGGTAAGAGGATGGATGGATGGGGAGATTGCTTGGATAGGAGATGGAGGGATTAAGGAGATGGATGGTGATTGAATATGGAGACTAAAGGATGGAGGATAGGCTGAATGGGGATCCAAGAACTTGTTGCAAAGGAGGAAAATACCTCACTAAAGGTAGTGCAATTAAGGGTATATGGATGATGGATAAAGATGTATGATATGGAATAATATTATGCAAGGGATATGGATGGTGGAAGAATTAACACTTGCATTTTCCCAAAGCATGAATGCATATTATTTTTCATTTAGCATGGTCAAGATCAAAGACAAGAATGGAGGATGCATTTTTATAGGATGAGAAATATGAGATGGAGGATATGGATACGATAGTAAAGATCAATGATAGGGAAGGAGGATGGGCTTAGATAGGATGAGGATAGAGGATAATGAATATGGGTAGTGCAAATGGTAGGATAACATTAATGAAGCTTTCCCCCAAGTGTAGAGTGCAAGAATATGGGGTACTACACATGACGCTTGTTTCAGTCATCTATTTTTTTTAATAGTATATATGCTATAATAGACCGAGAAGGACAAGAGATACAAGATGGATTGGGATTGACTTGGTAAATGGGTTGGGATGGTAGATATGGATAGGTGGAAGTTGGATAATTTTTATGCATGTATGAGCTAGATGTGGATGGTTGACAAGGTGATCCATGAACTTCCATGAGCAGTTTCTCATACCAAGTTTTGAAGTTTGGATGTGGATTTTGGGTAGACACGTGACCTCAAAATGTTGAGAATGGGTGGATAAGTTCGGATTGGATAGATTTTATCGAAAAAAAGTAACGAGATGATGTTAGATGAAGATGAGGACTAGGACTTAGCAACTTTATGTTGGATTGATTTGATTTGATTTGATTTTCTTGGATTGGGTTGAATTCGATTAGATTGGATTGGTCCTTGGGTTAGGACAAGATTGATTTGGATTAAAATGAAACCTTAGCCCTTGGATTAGGACTTAAGTGAGGCATGAAAGGATCCAAATGGTTAAACCTTCTTCTACTTAGGGTTGACTTATGTACCTACGAAAAATAGCGCAAAGGATCCAAATGATTAAGCCTTCTTCTACTTAGGCTAGACTTGCGTGCCTAAGAAAAATAGGGCAAAGGATCCAAATGATTAATCCTTCTTCTACTTAGGGTGGACTTGCGTTCCTAAGCAAAATAGGGTGAAGGATCCAAATGATTAAGCCTTCTTCTACTTAGGGTGGACTTGCATGCCTAAGAAAAATGGGGAAAGGGATCCAAATGATTAAGCCTTATTCTACTTAGGGTGGACTTACATGCCTAAGAAAATAAGGGCTAGAGGATCCAAATGATTAAGCCTTCTTCTACTTAGGGTGAACTTATGTGTCGAAGAAAAATAGGGAAAAAGGATTTAGGGTTTTGATCAACCTAAATGATTAAGAAAAGGTACTTGGGGGAGATTCTCTCCCAAGCAGAAAAACCCAATTGATTATTGATTAAAGATAAAGGTCTAACTAAAACTTTTACAAAGTGTTGAATTTGGACTAGAATTGATTGGGATATTTGGAGATTTGATTAGGTTGATGTGCTAAGTACTCGAAGGTGAGAAGAAAATGATTAGGGATCGATGGAAGGAAGAAGAAAGGGAAGGCTACCCGAGAATGGATTGATGTCATTTGGATGGATGAAAATTGATCAGGGGTTTAGCACAAATGGAGATGAAATAGAGGTTTGACAGTGACAAAGTGGAGGTTGAAGGGTTTGGTCAAAAGAATTTGGGAATGTTTTTGATGTTATCTACTCTTGGAAAGATAAATAAAACAAAGACGAGAACATTGGCCAAAGAAACGCTTTATGACAAGCATGAAAGTGAAGGGGGCCTAGATTAGCCCAAACAAAATTTCACTGGTTTTGTAGAAGATGAAGACATGCATGAGAAATACAACTTAGGTTGGAAGATAGAAATTATTCAATAGGCCTCTCGCAGAAGCGATGCCTCCAACAAGAAGATAGATAGAGATTTCGGTAGCATTGGCTCCCCCTTACAGTGCACTCACTTCTCGGGCATACCGGATTCTATTACCCCAAAGATCCAAGGAACTATTATATGGGGAATTCATGTCTCATCTTGAGTGGGTACATGAGAGGTAACTTCAGCGTATGATCCGCATCCCTTGCACTATGAATGTGGGATTTTGGGCTACTAAACAAGGTTCTTAGTGAAATTTTTGAGGGATCACCAATCCAAAAATGGATTCTCAAGTCAAGCCACTTAAGGTTCTAACTGAGCTTATCGATATAGGGAAGGCCCCCACATACGTTGAATTCACTCAACCCCTAAGCCGTTTGGCCAGCATATTTATATAGTGGCTTGAAAAACCTGCTCGAGATTGCTTTAGGAGAGTAATTATCCCCGATGTATCCCAATTTGAGATACCCTTGTGAGGTTATAAAATCCCCATAAAAAATACCCCTCACTACAAAAAGAAAAAGACGGGCGTTGTTGATCACGTTTCTCTTACACCCAATATCCATGAAGGTGAGGAGAGAGGATACTTGGTGAAATGGTGGGTCCACCCTACATGTGTGTAAGTGCACAAGACACATAAAAAAATTGTATTAGGAGAGTCAATTTCCCCAATGTATCCCAGTTTGAGATACCCTTGTGAGGTTATAAAATCCCCTTAAAAAATACCCCTCACTACAAAAAGAAAAAGACGGGTGTTGTTGATCACGTTTCTCTTACACTCAAAATGCATGAAGGCTAGCGGAGAGGATACTTGGTGCAATGGTGGGTCCACCCTACATGCATGCAAGTGCACAAGACATGAAAATCTACTTTAGTGGAAAAACATGATTTTCATCGACAAAACTTTTTACAACAATGATTAGTAGTTTATGATAATTGATCTTGGGCATTCAAAAAACAAGAAGCTGCAAACATAATATTAATAGCCCAAAAAATATTTCAAAATTAGTTTCCTTATGGTTTTCTAGGTAATTTAAAAATTTTTTTTGATAAAAAATGATTTCATATGCTAAAACTATGTGCATTTAAAGTTTAAATATAAGGGCTGACTTTGAATGTGTTAAATTATTATTTCTTAAATGATATACCAAATATAATGACAACCCATTTTATACCTTTGAGTCATCTTTCCAACTCATTTTGAATTTTTAAACTTTGACACCCGAGTGAAAAGTTATGCCTGTTTTATGACAACTATTTTTTTCACTAAGCGCACATGGTGATTCACAATTTTTAATGAAAAAATCAAAGAATTGTTAGGCGGGAGGATTTTTTCATTAAGCACACGCATTTTGACTCTTGCACAGGCACTGATTGAGCAAACACCTAGAAAATGGTGGTCATAAAATGTAAATTTCAAATCTCTTGTGTTGAATGATGGAAGACGTGTTGAACTAGTGAGGTGAACATGCTGGACCAATGAGGTGGATGCGTTGAAGTGTAGACCGATGCGCTAAAGCAAAAAATTGTGAGCTAAAAACACTAAAAACTCACACAAATGTTAGAAATTGGGACATGGGTCGCACCGGGCATGCCAAAATGAAGCAAGGGAAAACCAATGCAAGGTTAGATGGTTAGTTTAAATCCAAATAAACATAACAAACCAAATAAAGTATAAACCAAGTTTCTTATACCTTGCAAGAGAGATTTCTCTCTTGTTCCTCTGAATGACCTATTGGTGAAGCCAAGGATGTGCCCCTCCTTATTTTTTTGGGATTAGCTCCTTGATTGGGATGTGGATTTCTCTCTACACACATTAATATTATTTAGATTTGGATTGGATTTGAATGATGATGGATATGGATTAGATGAGAAAAGATTTGGGAATTATGATGGCATGATGGATTATTTTGGATTTCAAATTAATAGCATAAGATTAGATTAGAAGTGGATGAAATGGCCAACATAAGAATGTATGAAAAGTGGATGATTTGTGAGGAGAGGAGACTCCAATTTATAGATTGGAGGAGGCCAAAATGAATGGCAAAGATTGATTTTGAGATGAAGGGTTGAGATCTATTTGAGAGGAAGCACATGGATTGAGAGGACAAGGTATGAGATTCAAGAGATATGCCAGAAAGGCATTTCTTATCTCCACACCTCTTAAGGTACATGGGGAAGAGCACCCCAGTACATTAGGAAAAGAAAAAGGAATATTAAATTACTTGGGGGAAGGAACTTCAGGAATTAAAAATTCCAAAATAAGAGGATATGTGGGAAGGCTAAATGGATAAAGGAATTAAAAATTCCTTGGGAAGAGGATGCATGGGGAGATTCAAAGAATTTGATAATATTTGAAAGGATCAAGGTGATTAGGGATGTGCAAATGATTATGGGGATTGATTAGGTGGGTTAATGAGGGATTAGAGTGCAAGTGGGAAAGTTAGAAGGATTTGACATGAGGAGAGATAATGAGTGGAGAAATATGAAATTGGAGGATAATAATAAGCATGCTTGTAGAAGAATTAACTAGGCTAAGTGGAGATTAGGGAAAGTGATTTGTAGGAATCACTTTATCTAGGTTAATTATTTAAAATTAATTAAGTGGGTTTTAGAAGAAATAATGGGTGAGGTGACTTAAGAAGAATGAGGAAATAATTAATTTATTGAAAATTAATTATTAGACTATAGTGATAAGATTGATTAAATTAGATTTAATTAACCTTCTGAAGATGGGAATTAACAAAATTAAACTGGGTAATTATGTGGACAAACTTAAATTAATTAAATATTAATTTAATTAATTTTAGGTGTCTACACATTGAAAATGTGATTAATAGTAGAATCATATTCATAGGGTGTCTTGGTATAATTAGCTTGATTGTCTGTATTTTTAGCTTTTACTTTATCATGTTTAGGAAATGGCTCCTTAAACATCACATGCTCTTCATTGGAGGTGTGACCATCAACTTCTATGTTTCCTCTGTTAATAAGATCTTGTATGATATTCTTCACTCTATGACAATTGCTAGTTAGATGCCTTTTACTCTTGTGATACTCACAATATTCATCATCATTCCACCAATTTCGTTTTACTTTTGGCTCATATGGTGGATTTTCAGGTAGTGTTATGATCTTGTTTGCCACTAACTTCTTAAATGATGTTTCAATCGGTTCTCCCAACAGAGTGTATTTCCTTCGAGGTTTTGATTGCCTTTGATTGTTCACTTGATTGTTCATATTAGAGGAACTTGCACTAGGGAAAGTTATCTTAGGTTTCACAAAATTTTCATCTAGTACCCTGTCATTGACTATGTTCTTATTATTGTTCCAAAAGTAGGTTTTGTCTTTCACATTTGATTCCTCTTTGTTCTCTTTGAATATCTTAATGACACCTTGTTCAATAAGCACTTTTTTTGTTGCCATTCCTTTCTCAATGACCTCCTTGAAGGTAGAGAAACAATATTTTCATAGCTCATATCCAATATCCTTGTTGACATATTGAGTGAATATTTCTACCATTTGTTTTTGTGGTATATCACAAGAGCATCGACTAGCAAGACCTCTCCATCGCTATGAAAATGAAGAGAAAGATTCCCCATTTTTTTTCTTAGTATTACACAAGGTATCCACTGACACATTTGTTTCAATGTTGTATGAGAAGTGTTGTATAAAAGCCTCTACTAAATCACCCTATGACTTAATTCTAGGTGGAAGTTGGGAGAACCATTCCATTTCTTGTTCACCTAAGTATTATGGAAACAATCTCATCAAGTATGTTTCTTCTCTTGATACCTCAATGCAATCTATAAAATATTATCTTATGCATGCCTTAGGGTCCCCTTTTCCTTTGTACTTATCAAATTTTGGGGTCACAAAATATGGAGGGAATGGAGGCATTGAAACACTTCTATGAAATGGGTAAGGACATATATCTTTCATTGTATATTGTTGCTTTATTGTATTCATGTCCGCCATTTTCTTTTATAAATCCTTGATTTGTTGTTGCAATTCATTGGTGTCTTTTCTCATTAAGATAGTCCCATGCCTGAGCCATAGGGTAGATTAGGAGGGATATAATGCATATATGGATGGTATTGATCATAGATGTTTTCATATGTATATGGTGAAAATGGATTAATGGAAACAATAATATTGAAAGACTAACAAGGATCAACCATAAACCCTAGCCTAATAATAAAAATTATCCACCATAAACAAATGAAGATTCCTAAGACCATGAAAATAAATAAAATAAACCAAGATATACCATTCACATGTCTAGTAGGGTTTCAATCTCCATTTCTTCCTATCTTCATTGATCTTGTTGGATATATTTTTTCTCAAATTTTATGTGTACACAAGAACTAAACAAAGAACAGATTATGGTTGATAGATTGATTGCAAAAGGCTTGATTTTATAAGAGTTTTGATGACTAGACGATTAGGGTTGATAATGAAGAGGGCATCCTCTTATATAGAGAACACTATAAGAAATGAAGGGATAAGATTCAGAGGTGTAAAGATAAATGATCGGCTAGGATTAAAGGGTAGGTAAAGGAAATAATTAAACGATAAAGGAGGTAGGTAAGAGAAGGATTACGAGATGAGTGACATGTGTCATAGAATAAAAAGGCTAATGAATTAATTAAATAAATAAAGATTTATTTAATTAATAGAGGAAGTGGGATCAATTAAATAAATAAAATATAGGAAAGGACAATTTAAATAAATAAAAGTATTTATTTAAATGAGGAAAGACTTAGAAGAGGATTAATGAATTAATTAAATAAACAAGATTTATTTAATTAATACAACTTAGGATAAAATAATTAAATAAATAAAAAATATTTATTTAATTAAACATGACAATTCTAGGTGGCTACAAATATAATTACATACAACAACCACTAATACCAACATAAGTCAAATAGAATCCATGTAAGCATCCCCAAACACTTGTCAAAATAATAAGTTTGTAGACCATTAATATTTACCTAGTGCATATCACACAATGCACTTAATCAAATTCAAACTTCTTCCAAAATATCATATAATCCAAATTGTTAAAAATAAATTTCATCATAGAAAATACACTTTTATTTCCGTAAACTAATATCAACACTCTTTGATTACCCAACATGCCTAGATCTAATCTTTGTGGTGTTCACCCTTAATACACTATCATAGGTTCTAGCGAACATGATAGAAACAACTCTTAACACATAACTAGGGGTAGCTTTATCAAACATTCAGAATGACCAATAGAAACTTGGAAATAAAATAATCCAAGAAGTAAAATTGTCAAGTTAGACATTAAATAATGAAAAATAGCGACAATTTCGACAACTAACAACACCAAATACATGAGAAGTGTCATAAATTAAATGAAAAGAAAAGAGAATTTAGTGGTCATTCCTTTAATAAGAAATTTCAAAAGAACAATGCTACCCCCATTATCACAAAAAATAATTCATAAGTAATTTAAAACAATCACTGTCAAAACAGAAATCTCAAAATGAGGTGAACAATTTCAGCCACACCATAGGGAGTAGCCACTACACAACACCCAAGATCATACATCTTGAGTGCATTACATAATGTATAATAGACACCTTAGGCTATTAAATTAACTACATATCTTTTAATACAATGCAATCTTATGTACACATGAAAGTTCATATAATTATATTTTATGTAAGAAAACATATGCAAGAAAGGGAAAGATATGGTATTTCACACAAATAGGGAATACACTCGATACATAAATGTCATTATTTATGATATCACAATTACAAAGTAATCACTATCATAATAGTACTATTTTCAAGCAGATCTTAAGCATAAACTATTGACCACTTAATGATTTCAACAACTATAATTAAATTAATAACATATGGATGCACTATTCCTATCATCATTTATCCTTTCCACCATAATTTTCATTAAACAACACATCCTTCACAACTCGAGTAAGGTAAGTAAATGACATAATTTCCAAATCTTTCACTAATCACACACAACATTCATATACTTCTCTATAACCATAAAATGTTTTTACAAAGCTTAAGACTTCTATCTTTCAAAATAAAACAAAGCCACAAAAAAACAACTTCATATCCTCTATACACATTCTCCTTGCAGTGCACAAATTTATCTTAATCAATATTTATTCTCTATCATGACCTGTCAAACAACTAATTCATATGAACTACATATAGTATTTATGCAAAAAAATGTATTCTACCTACTTAATCACTTTACATGAAGTCTTGAATGCAACACAAAACATTTTATGTCTTCAATTGAGAATTAATTAAACATTCCTTAATGAAAGCCATACAATATTCATTAATAAGCATCAAGTACTTCTTTTGAATATCAAATACATCATTTAGTAGCATTTATATGAGTTCTTATATCTAGATAGAGTGAAGAGGGACATAATTTGATAGTCACAATTCATACATATGCACGTAAACCAACAATATCATACAAAGATGACTAGATTTTTCCCTATGCATATTGCCTTTATTGTACTTTACTTCATTTTGTTGCCTTCTTAGAAGCATGACATTTCATAAAATTATAGATGAAACTAAAGGTCTTAATTTCCCAAATGAGGTCTATATAGACAATTTTTTCTTCCATACAAAACCTCTTGCGTAAACACTCACTACTTCTCATCGATACAAATACATTTTTAACTATCATCTTTCATTGAATATCAAGATACAAAAATAAAAGTGGAGAGAGAACTATTAGTTAACTAATATATGAATATGAATACACATCAAAAAATTTCTTCATTTACACATCCTATTTTATACAAAGTCAATTCAATATGTCAATTGGAAGCACATTATCGTAATATTCATAAGAAAGTCTTTAATTGAGTTAGTCATGCAAAAGAACATGGTGGAATCCTTAAAGAGAACACACACAAGAGTCTCATAAAAATCACAAACATTCACTCACAACCAAAAGACATACACAGGAAATATAGTACACAATATAGTACACATGATGAAGATAGTTTTAATTTCTAGAGAGAGAGAGAGAGAGAGAGAGAGAGAGAGATAGACCTTTAATTCACTATGTAAATGCACTTAATATCTTCCAAGCAAGTTCTCATGATCTATACTAAATCAAATTACGTGTATAACACAAACACTTCATCATATGGCAATACATTATCTAACGTAATAAGCTAGTTCTAAAAATGCAACATCGGATAAGGAGGCATAGGAAATTTCCTCTAATTAGGAGAAATCATATATCTAAAACATCTTAAGGGTTTGAGTAGATACTATAAATTTCTAATTTGCCAAAAAAAAAAATAGCTACTAGAAATTTCAAGCAACCAAAGAAACCCTAGAGGAATAGACTAACATTTCCAAAACGAGTGAAATATTTTTTGACAATCTCTCCAAAATTTTAAAAAAACACTGGAAATTGTTTTTCCCAATTATAATCTATTTCTTCCCCCAAAACTTTTTACAGGAGAAAGAAACTTCCGCAAAAAATCAATGCTTCAGCCCAGTTCAAATAAAAGATTTCTAAAATTGTAATGAGTTTAATTTAAATTTCATTAAATTTATTTACTAATTAATTTTTTCCAAATTACAAATAATAACTTAATTTATTAACCAATAAAGCTTTAATTTTAATTTATTTATAGAAATTATTAATTAATTTATTAATAAAACATAAAAGTACTATTCCCTCAATACACAAACAAATACACACACACACACACACACACACACACACACACACACACACACACACACACACACACACAGACACACACACACACACACACACACACACACATATACACAGACACATGCACATACACATACACATACACATACGCATACACATACACATACACATACACATACACATACACATACACATACACATACACATACACATACACATACACATACACATACACATACACATACACATACACATACACATACACATACATACAAATTTAATACACATAAGAAAGATTAATTAATTTAATTTATACCAAATATACATAACACCTTATAATAAATTAATAACTAAAAATATAAAAACAAAATAAATCAATAAACCCATAGACAACACATAAACAGACATAAACAAGATACCAAAGGACATCAGATTATTGCCTATGTGGCATTATGATTAAGTTGACACTAAACAAAGGACACTTCTCTATTACCAAGCAAGGCTAAGGGTATGAAAATTGGGTCTTATGCTATCTCCCACAACTTCCATTGGGATTATGTAGGCACGCTCAGACCTAAGAACCAAGTGGAGGCGATTCCTTATATGTGCAAATTTGCATCACTGAGAAAAGCACATATACAAATAACATACATATAACTAGAAATTACACGCACACCGGTGAATGAGAATCGTGACATTTTGTGTCTCTTCGAAGTGAGTGATAAAAGATCATCCCCTCACACTGCATACAAAATGAAACAAATAACATGAAATCCACACATGATACATCTCATAAGTTAAGGAAATATGTCAGTCCATGGGTCAATTTAAAAAAATAAAATCTAACATTTAATCATCCATAAAGATAAAGTGCATAACTAACATATATCAAATCAAAACATCATAAAATATCTCAATCAAGAGGAATTCAATCATCAATAAGGAAGTCAAAATCACACATGAGATTCATTAGCATCTAACATAACTATCATAAGAATAATTTCTAGATGGGAATTACAGAAATAATGAGATATAATAAAAAATAAACGATAATTTTTTTTTGTCCCTCTAAAGGTGAAGAAAGCAGTTTTCATGTAACTTATTTCTCTAAGAAATATTGAGGACTTTATTCTATTAAGAGCCTATAATGATTTTCATTTATAAAACATTAGTAGGCTATATATAAACATATACAACATGATACCTCAAAAAAAAATACCAATCCAAAATACAATCTCCATCATCAACCATCCTAATTTTGGAAAATAAAAAATTGAGCTTGCAAATTGTTTAAAATATAGCTACATCTACCATCAATCTAATATATTACTTAAAGTCAAAAAATCCAACTTCACAAATCCACTACATCATAGCAACAATATTTAATTAGAAGGATTTTTGTGGTAGTCTATCATGATGTGTATATTTAGATAATACCAACCTTAGTTCAAACAAGGATCAAAATAAGATCCACATGTTATATACAAGTCCAAACAAGATAGTCACATTATATAAGTCACTATTATCATATCATCACAAAAATATCAAAATCAATAACATCAAATAGAAAAAAATAGTTAGTGGTAATTTTAAGATCAAATGCATTAAAAAAATACCAAAAATAATTCAAAAAAATTAAAAATCCAAAAAATAGTAAAGAAAAAAATTATCTTTGGTAAAAAACATTTCTGTGAAGCCTTGAGGTAGCCTCCATGATGAAAACATGGTAAACATGTTTTTTGTCTAACAATTACATAAGGAGAATAATAAAGACAAATAATGCATCCAAGAGGTTAAACCATTATTTTGGTTCTTTTCATAAATAACATGATGAAAACCTAGTGGGTAGGAATCATTCATATGATCATTTATCTATATATACCATTACACTCGGAGAAATTTTTTTTTTTTTTTTTTGGGTAATTAAATAGCTAGAAGGCAAACATCCATTATATTAAAATAAATAGAATAAGTTTAGACAAAGTCCATATGAAGTAGTAGAAGAAAGAAAAAATGAAAATAAACCCTGACTAGACAGAGCTCGAATATGACAAAACACCCCAACATAGCTAGAAAAGGCAACCAAAATTATCACTATCCCAGCCAAAATGATCCCAAGAACCCAACACAAGATCAAGATAGCCTAAACATCCAAGCCCTACTAGCACAAGGAAAGAGAAATAATATTCTTCGAGAAACCTGGAGATTCATCGATTCCATCCCATAGTCTTCCATAGTTGTGTCCTCTGGTGCAATGCCCTTAGCCTGAATGTAGGATTTGACCCATTCTGGATTTTTGTCGGTGTCCATCTTCATCTAATTTTGCAAGAATTCCAATCCCCTCAAGGCTAAGTGTTTTTTATCCTTGTATTCCTCCTCTCATCGAGAAGAACTAGAGGGATTTGGGAACATTCACAAACATCTTATAAAAGTCCTTAGGGATAGGAATGCATTTGTAATAGTCTATATTCAACAATACATCATCAAGCCCACCTAGAACATGTCCTTTGAATAGTCAAACACAGAGCATTCTTTCCTTATCCTTATCTAGGGAAATCGCTACAAAAAATAGAATAAATATTCATGTTCACCTAATATTTGTGGTTTGCAGTCATGAATTCGTCGACCAAAATATCTGGCATCCAAGAAATCTGAATAAATACCCAAAAGTTTGGCTCTACTACCAAAGGAAGCACGAAATAAACCCTTTCCAAATCCAATAGAAAAAATAGAAATAAGGGCCAACTTTCTCGAGAAAAAATAGAAAAGATAGGTCATTATGAGAAGTAAGCCTATAAGAAAAACATACTCCACTCCATCATTTTGAATCACCAGAGATATAAAATCTCATCTTCTTTTAGTCATCCTTTAAATGCTTGAGGGTATATGGGATCGAACCCAATAGTTAAAAAATATTAATCAACAAAAAGAAAGGATATTTGCCAATACCTATTGAGCTGGGAATCATACATTCACATGAATTAAGATTCCAAAATCTTTGCACTTAATTCATAAGAGGAATGGCCCAAGGAGCCAACCTGTCCACCATCTTTTTTAAAAAAATTTGCCAAATTTTAGAATCAATATCATGCATCCCTAATTAAATAGAATTCTCCTGATGTGTTTATCCATGAAGAGATTGGGATTTGAGACACGCCACTTTATAATTTGAATTTCACACTTGGGGGAATGCTATGTAATACACCACAGTTTTTAACATGAAATTATCATCCATTTAATCCATATCATATCCTTCCATCTTTCCCACCCACCTTGAACTTGGTAACAATTAGGGCACAAACATAAATCATACTTTAGAAAAATCTTAGCATATCCATGTTTTTGGCAATACCACAAACCATCACTCAAAATAATGCCACCCTAACTATACCTTGGAGGAAAGAAAACTATTCCTATGCAAAACAGTCCTTATAGATCACATTCAAAATCCTCAATCCAATAATCCACATGTCTCCTATCCTCCACCTAATCATCCTTCCATAATCTACTTGAGTAATACAGTATCCTTTCATCTTTATTATAATATCTTTTTTTTTATTGTTATTGGTTCATAGAATATAATATAGCTATCCATATATCCCTCCATAATACATCCATTTCTAAAATAAATCCATTAAAATAACACAGCTATAATCAATTTAGTCATGTTATGGAATCTAGCACATTTTCTCAAATCCTAATTTGTTAAATTCATACCCTTGCTAAAACCTTAATGATTTTTGTGAGAATATCATCTTTGGGATATGTCTATCCTAATCATCGAATTATTTTTGGGATGTATCATTACCACATCAATATCATCATCATCGTCATCAACATCATCAATGAGTTACTATGTTTTTAACCTAGCTAGGGAAAATATCACATATATCTTTGTATCCTTGTGCACGCTTGTTTGCTTTCTTTCTTCTATGTCTCATATATATATGTGTGTGTGTGTGTGTGTGTGTGTGTGTGTGTGTGTGTGTATACATGTATGCATATATATATATATACATACATACATATATATATGTATGTGTATATATATGTATGTATGTATGTGTATATATATATATTTATGTATGTATGTATGTATGTATGTATGTATGTATGTATGTATGTATGTATGTATATGTATATATATATATATCTATGTATATGTATGTATGTATATATGTATGTATGTATTTATGTATATGTATGTATGTATATGTGTGTATATGTATATGTATGTATATATATGTATATATACATATATACATATATACATTTACATATATTTATGTACATTTATATATATATTTATATACATTTATATATTTATATCCATCAATAAAGATACATAAAAACACAAATAAAGTTATTTTAAACATTCAAACAACACAATTGAAACATGTGTTTTCCCTAGAGACACACACCAACCTTGTTACCATAGGACAAAAATAGTCATTTTCCATTATGAAATTTTATTTATTATAATTCATTAGAATCTTTTCTTCCTTAAAGTAAGTGTTTGTCTTAAATGGGATGTTTCCTACCTAAAACCAAACATTAACCATTTTTTTTGTTTAGTCCTCTACATATCTTCACATGTGATAGTATTGATGCATATTAGTTGACAATTGATTATCTTTTTCTTTGTTTTATACTTTGAATATTTTATTTTATCTTTTGACCCACTCTATACCTACTTAATATCATTATGATCATTTTATACCTTAGCATTCTCTAAATTATCTAAATTGGTCAAGGTATTTAACTTTTTGTCTATCATGTTTGATGATTTTATCATCATGAACCCACCAACACTATCAAATGACTTGTGAGTGATGGCATGTCCTCTTATTTACCATTATATTGAGATTCAATCCATGCACTGGATATATTTTCAGGTTCATTCTATATACCCTAGTGCATAACATTGACTATTATATTTACTTAAAGACTAGTAATCTCATAGTGAATGTAACAACATTATCATGTTTCATTTTCATCTTTTCTATCACTTTCCATAATTCATTTGATTTATGTTTCACATCTCTTTTTTCAAGAGATCACACCTATAATTGATGCATAGATGATCTCTTGAGGAGTATCAATCACCTCACTTCTCCAAATATCATTTCATACCAAAAGAGAAGATAGGATTGCCTAAGGTATGGCATCTCCTCCCAAAAGATAAGTGCTAATATCTTTCGTAAAAAAAATTATAATATTTTGATTTTGGTAGGAGTTATTATCACATTACCCCATCATGTAGCTAAACTAAACAAATGCATTAAAAAATAAATAAAAATTGTTCATATAATTTCATAAAATTATCAAGCTATATCACAATCACTCGAAAGTGAAGAAAATTTTTAATGGTAAAATTGGTATAACTGTGGCAATTCTCATTTTATTAGAATAATTTAAATTAAATGTTTTAATGTAATTAAGTAAAACAATGTCAGAAATACTTTTTTAAAATGTTAAATTTTTCTAACTTATTGATCCTTATTCTTCTCCATTTACTCCTAATTATAATTATTTTAATATAATTGATCTTATCCTAGGCCAATCCTGATGTATTTATATGCATTTCCCCTAATTACTTTTTAGACTTACATGCACCTACCCGTGCCCTTATGATTTAAATTTTGATTCTTGGATCAATTTTGTGTTGCTCAATATTGAATTTGAACGTGATATTGACCCAAATTCCATATTTTATGATTAAAATTATTTTCTTTTTTCTCCTTTTGAATATCTATTATGAGTTGACTTGCTACACATTTGAATGGTCTATTATATTAATGTATTTAAAGAAATTTCACGTGTTGTTAAATCACATAGTAAAACAAGAAGAAAATCAATTGAAGTGTATTTCAGTTTGGAGATTAAAGGAATTTGGTACATTAAATTTGCATGTTGGCCATCTACATACTTAACAATGTTATCTTTGAATCATTTTGGAAGGTCACAAAGCTAGAGTATTAGAGTGTTTTTGTAGGAGAAATTTACCACAAAAATCTAACATTCCCAAAACTATTGTAAAATATTATCATCCTTATGGATATTTAGATATAAGAGGCTATAATAAACCAACTTGGAAAATTCTAAGTTATGTATCAAGTTAGATATATGACTCTCAAGATTGACCTATGGTGGAGATTGAGTCTATTTTGATTTAAAAATATGAGCATATTCAATACATTATATTTTAAATATTTATTAATAGAAATATTATAACATTAATATTTTTTTTTCATTTATTATTCTTGAAACTAAATATTGTATCCTTTTACACTTTAAATTTAACTTTTCAAATATTCTAAATTATCATTTCTTAAGAATAATTAATTTAAATCATTTATATTTTTATCTCTATATAAATTTATTACCATAAACTAATCAATATGAAGCATACACTTATAATAATGTTGAAAACTCCTAAAAACATCCAAATTAAAGAATACACATAAAAATATAAAAGATTTAGTAAAAATTGAATACAATGATACAACACCTTGTCAATGGTAACAAAGATTGGAATGCAATGGTATGAAAGCATTAAAAAAAATTATAATTTTGAAGATTATTTATTTATCAAAATCTACTATATTATAATAATCATAATAATTTAGAATTAGAAAATAAATAAAATATTGATATCTTTATGTATATACACTAAAAAAATAATTTTAAAATAAAAAAAAAATTAAGTAAATAAAATAGCTCTAAATTGATATTCTTAACTTCTTAAATAGATACATTTAAGGTATCTATATTAATTTAAATTTCAATTTGAATATACAAATACTAAGATATCTATATTAATTTCAATTTCAATTTGAATAAATATATATGCTTTTTTTCTAAAGTCTAAAATATGACAAATAACTTCTTGGAAACCAGTTTACTTTTAAGGTCAAATACATTAAGTTGAGTAACAACGTGAATAATAAAAATTAGGGTTTTGTTTGTATAGAGTCAAATCATCTTTGAGGCAAAATTTGATAATTATTTATCTATAAAATTTTACTATATAATAATAAACACAATATTTTTATAATAGAAATCGAGAGAATCCAGAAGAAGGAGGCCAGGCCTTAGCAAAACAAAGTTGTCACCTCTACAGGACAACAAAAACCAAAGTGACAACAAGGTGCGTAATTCACAAAAAAGAGTACTACCAAACTAACTGCATCATGAGAAGTCAACAAAAGCATCAAGAGAGGATGTCGTCATGGGGTTCAACCCATGTCGCGCATCTCAGAGGTCCTTCCATCCAAACAATGGTCTATTGGCTCTAAATCTATGCCAACATCTCAACTTGGGCATAGGAGGGCTCCCTGTTATCTTTAATTTCGTTGTTCATCTTCTCTAGAGCCTCCTCAAAGGAGGATAGGTTGTCCTCATTGTGCCTCCACTCATAACCATCCTTCATCTCATTGATGAACATGGTGATGTGATCATCCTTGAGGAACCTCAGGAGCTTGTGCCTCTCAGCGTTCATAGTAGAGGCAACCTGCATGACAATTTTGAAGAATGTGAGTCTTCGAAAGGATTCGGTAATCGGTAAGGGCCCTGGCTTGGCCTTCAAACCTATCACTATTCCTAATTTTCCAAATATACCAAAGAATATTGGCAGATAAAGTAAACCAAAAGATATTAGCATCCTTTTTCAATCCTTTAATGTGCCCAGAAATAATTTCCATAGTATTCACAGGATCAGGGATAGAAAAGCCAAACATTAACCAAATTTCCTTAGCAATGGAGCAATCAAAGAAAATATGCCTGCCAGTCTCAAGAAGTTTACAAATAGAGCACAAATAATTATTATCATAATTCCTCTGAAGAGGAAGTCTATTAAGTATCATAAGCTATTTAAAGCACTTGATTTTTGGCTCGATCAGACTTTTCCATAACATGCTGAAGGTCTTTTGCCACTGCATAATAGGCAGATCAGAATACCATAAAATGTTAACAAGCTTAATGATGGAAGCCTCTTAGGTTAAGACAGAGTAAATGTTATGAGCCTTAATTTTAGCCAAAATAGTACCATCAGCCCATTTAAAAGATAGAAATCTATGAGAATCAACATCACAGTCTTGAGGAAGACCGAAATCAATACAAGCCTTCTTAATCATGTTGTAGGTTCTTTTTTGAGCAGGGCGAAGTTAAACTTTGAGCTGAGATCTTTCCACATGATAAGAGTATCATGTTCCAAAACATCAATAAGATATTTGATCCCTTTGCTGGCCCAAGCTCTAGCTGAGCATCCCTGATTAAGGGCCAAGGGTTTGCCAGCAGTGTGAAAGAGGTTCCACCATAAGGATCTCTCTCCATGAATCAGGTCACCATTGTTGACACTAGTGTTGACCAAAAACCCCCTAACATGTTCCTAGGCTTTCCAACTAGACTTGAACACACAAGTGCCCTAGACAGAAATAGGAAAACCATCGGCCACAAGGTCGGTGAGATGTAGACCCTTCCAAGACTTAGCATTCTTAGGGACAACCCTCTCAATATTGTGTCTGATTAGAACCTTGCAAGGTTCCTAACCTTTGAGAGAATGGAAGATCCATTTAGCCACAAGGGCAATAGCTTGGATCCTAAGATCCTTTAATCCAAGGCCACCAAGAGATTTCTCAATATGGCACCACTTCCAGTTAAAAACGTGTAATTTATTATTACCTTTGCCATCAGACCAAAAGAACCCTCTAACAACCTTTTCAATTTCTAAGATTTGATAGTTGCTAAACATCCAAGCAGAGGAGTAGTAGATATTATAGGAGGAGAGGATGTTTTGGCACAATTGAACCCTGCCAGCCAGGGAGAGGAATCTATTGTTTCATTTACTAAGTTTCTTATCAATTTTCTCCTTAACCCAGAGCCACATATCTTTGAGGGAAGGGGACACAGAGAAGGGAACTCCAAGGTATCTAACGATTTTGGTAGGACCACCCCATTGGTAGCCAAGGTGTCCAAACCAGTCAGGGGGGTGATCCATCTAGCTAAGGAAGGTAGACTTGGTTTGGGAGATCCAAGCTCCAAAAATTGACCCAAAGCATTGGATTTTAAGCCTAATGTTACCCATGTTTTGCTTGGTGATCTAAATAAAAAGAGTCATGTCATTAGCAAACTAAATATTCATCAATTCATTATCATCAGGGAGCCTAATCCCATTAACCTTTGGGGAGAGGGAGTTATCCCTAAGGAGGTAGAATAAAGCATTAGAGGCAATAACAAAGAGAGCAGGGACCAAGGGGTAGCGTTGTCTAATGGACCGAGAGAGCATAATGGAAGAGAGGAGGGAGCCATTCACATCAATCTGAGCAGAGGCATCTTGAAGGAGGACCTTGACATAAGTACAAAATTCACTAGGAAAGCCAAAGGCTTCAAGCATCATAATAATAAAGTCCCATTCCACCTTATCATAGGCTTTCTCAAAGCCAAGGAGAAAGATAGCAATTTCTTGACCAGAAACTTTAGACCATTCCATGGCTTCCCAACTTGTGATGAGATTTTCCAGAATATACCTACCTTTAATGAAGCCGGTTTGGGTGGGGTAGATGAACTTGGGCAGGATCTTTTCTGGTCAGACGGCCAACATTTTAGCCAAGATATTATAGGACACATTGAGAAGGGTAATGGGTCTTTAGTTCTTAATGAGGGCCTTGTCACCATCCTTGGGTATGAGTTTAAACACAATATTTTAGAAATAAAAAATATATATAGGAAAATAATAATTTCAAGATAAAAATATTATTTTAGTAAATAAAATAACTTTAAATTGATATCGTTAACTTCTTTTATATATATATTTCAATTTGAATATACAATTTTTTTTGGGTATAACTTCCTCGAAACCACCTTATTTCAAGGTCAAATACATTAAATTGAACAGCGACCTGAATACTAAAAATTAGGGTTTTGCTTGTACACGGTCAAAGATGTGTCAAATCATCTTTGAGGCAAAATTTCGCTAATTTTAAGGTCCCTGCTACGTCGCGACTTTGAATGCGTTGTTTCAGCATAACTTATTGAAGTAAATCTATGGGTTCCTCTATAAATGGGTCATTGCATTGTATCGTATTCCATCTCAATCTTCATTTACCAACAGATTACTCAGTTGAAAGGTAAAGATTTTCCACTGCATTCCAGTTAACAAAAGCTCCCGCCCTTCAATATGGGTAGTTTGATGGGCTTAAAAACAACTGCACTGCTCGTGGTGCTCTTGTTTGTGTTTACGATCCATGTTTCCGCGCGATATAACCCACCAAATCCTTCCGAAAACAGTAAAAATATGCTTACAGGCATGGAACAATTAGGTAAAGGCGCGAGCTGCAATGGCAATGCTCCAGACAAACGCTGCCCACCACCACCCACCAAGAAGGCTGCTAATTTGTCTGGAAAGTTAGCAGATGGTGCGAGCTGCAGTGGCAATGCTCTAGACCCACGCTGCCCACCACCTCCACCACCCACCAAGACGGCTAATTTGACAGGAAGGTTAGCAGATGGTGCGAGCTGCAAGGGCATTGCTCCAGACACTAGACCTCCTTGCTCACCAACAAGTCTGCTTTCTTAGGATAGAAGTGGGCACATGGGCGGCTTCTCAGTCTCAGCCCCTAGATACCCACTCAAACCCAGGCACCAGGCACACCTCACAAATAATACCTCTTCTGTTTCCACAAATGTTTTATTGCACTCGTCTTTGTTGTAGAGCATCAATACTGAATAAAATTGCAACTACTTGTTTGAATGGCTTTATTCGTGAATTTCACCGTCCCTACTACGCCATATGACTTTGAATGCGGTGTTTTAGCAAAAGTTATTACAAGCATTGCTGTAACTGTATGGCTTTCTCTATAAATGGCTCATTACATTGCACTGTATTCCATCTCAATCTTCATCTACTAGCCGATTATTCAAAAGAAAGCTAAACATTTTCCCCTGTATTTGATTCTGCAAAAGCTCTCAGCCTTTAACATGGGGAGTTTGATGCGAATGAAAATAAACACAGTGCGTTGTTTCAGCAAAACTTATTGCAGTAAATTTATGGTTCATTTCATTGTATTGTATTCCATCTCAATCTTCATTTACCGACAGATTACTCAGTTGAAAGGTAAAGATTTTCCGCTACATTCCAGTTAACAAAAGCTCCCGCCCTTCAATATGGGTAGTTTGATGGGCTTGAAAACAACTTGACTGCTCGTGGTGCTCTTGTTTGTGTTTACGATCCATGTTTCGCGCAATATAACCCACCTAATCCTTCCGAAAACAGTAAAAATATGCTTACAGGCATGGAACAATTAGATAAAGGCGCGAGCAAATAAGCACTACCACTATGTTGTGAAGTAACTTATTCTACTAGATCAACGTCAAGGAAACTTAGATATAATATCAAATACAGCAAATGCTCCTACAAATGAATGTGAAAATCTAGGTTAGTTTTAGTTTATTAATGGAAGTCTTTCTAGCTCATTTTTCTTCTTGAATGTAAGAGATTATAAAACCTTAATAGATAATAACAATGAATAGAATTGAATATTATTTAAATGCTAGTGTATAACAAAAAATCATGTAAATAATAAAGGTTGTAGCTATAGTCTCCATCTTGCATCCATAAAAATGACATAGGACATGGAAACAGTAAAATCAATTAGTTAACATAATGCATAAGAAGAAGTTAATACATTTGGATGACTACACAATAATGTGTATCTATGTGGATAAAGTGAGATATAGGTCCATATAAATATTTGTAATTGTAAAGTAATTTAAGCATAAGGGAAGGAATTTGCATCTATGTGAATAAGGTGTGAGATAATTGCATATGGATATGTCTAATTAGAAATGTATAAACATACATTGTGAAGAATTTTGACCTTGCACACAATTACATCATTTTCCAATGTGTAAATGTGTTAATTCATTGTTGTACAAAAATCTAATAAAATTATTTTATTTACTACTTACATACATAGATGCATATTTTAATTTTAACCAAAGCTATTTTATTTTACTTTAGAATTATTTTATTTACTACATGCATACTATTTTATTTTAGTTGCATTTCAGTTTATTTTAAATTTTGTTCTGAGATTTTTTTTTAATTTGTGAATGTGGGAATTTGCTAGGTGACGTCACAAATGAGTGGCCTCGTCCCGACAAATAACATCCCTTGTACCAAATACATGAGAACTATAAAAAGATCTAAATATCTCCCCAGTGTGTTGTCATGCTAAGACATTGCTTCACATTTGGCCTAGGAACCAAGAAGCATGTTAAAAATTACCTCATTTTCTTATTTTTTCTTTCCACCACTATCTAGTTATCCTCTACATCCCTAGCACTCTTAACGTCATCTAATTTCTCTAGGAGGGATTTACTTCCCTTGAGAGACATGATAATAGATCTCTTTTTCTAATAGACACAATCCTCATTCAGAACAAGATCTAGCGACCTTAATGCTATCTCTACCTATAAAAGGATATCCATCTTAAATCTTTGGTTTGACATAAACTTTCCTTGGTGGATCATTTTGATTGTCATCCCCAAAGGAATTTTTAGGGTCACATCAAGGGTATTGTCATCTTGGCAATAATCTTCTTTCTCCATCAAATAATAATGGGGGATACATCTCTCCACTAAGTGGCTTGGCTATCACTTTTTTGTTTCAAACAATGGGTAGTCAATTGTGTAAATGATGTTCAATTTACATTCAATATGCAAGTTATATTCTGGTTGATAATATCTTGTTCTATGTAACACTGATTTAAATATAAATCTGACTATTTTCTTTTGTATGGCAGGTGAGAGGAGCATTTATTAATTTTGATATCCTTTCTCACAAATGTCATTTGATATATATAGCAAGCTAGGTACAATCAAGCAATGCCTTGACCGGTCATGTCTTTTAGACATGGTCGATCAAGACATTACTTGATCGTGCCCCTTTGCTAATCACAATAATAATACATAGTGTTCATTTAACAACGGATACCAATCGGTGTATGCTTACATTAACACCCGATAACAATCAGTGTATGCTTATCGATGTATGCTTGTCTTAACACCTGATAACAATCGGTGTATGTTTATTTTGCCACCTGATATTAATCGGTGTATCACCCGATATCAATCAGTGCAAACCTATATTAAGATCGATACTAATCGGTGTTTGGTTTACCCGATAATCATTTGTTTATTATGAAATAAGTTAACCGAAATAAATCAGATTGCATTGGTTAACCTGATTTAATAATCGGTGAACATAAATAATGTAATAGATATTAAATCGGGATTCTATGCTATAGAATGATAATCGATAGCTAAGCATTTGATCGAACTAATTAGATTGATCATATACAAAGGAAGAATGGTTTATCCAATGAAGGATTCATAGCTTGAAGTTATTCATCATAATTATCAATAGGATAAATGATTGAATGAGAGACTTCATTTATCTCTCATTAAATCATTTAACTTACCGAAGCTATCATGCATTAACACTCCTTCTTAGCTAGGTAAGATAAATGCAAATAATATATCAAGCATCATAATTCAAATGATAGTTAGCATTCTTTACACAATCTAACTCTCTAGAAAATTATATCACCTAATCACATGATATGAAGTATCACCTAAACACGTGATACAAAATTTCCATCACGTCAATCTTGTGATGACAAGATATCAACTAAGCCGGTGATATCAGTATTGCCTAGACATGCAATACTTAAGGATAATCATATGAGAGATTAAAAATTCTCATCTTATTCAAGTTGTGATATGTGCACTAACACCTTATACAAGTGTTTTACCACAACACAATCATGGCACATCCATGACACACCAGAGATCCAACATGATAACTTGTTTGGACATTATAAGATCGTCACCTTTTAATATCTGCATATAAATGTTCATTATCTTGAGAGATCGTCACCTCTTAGATATGAACCTAGGGGATTGAATCCAAAATGTCCTATCATGACAAAGAAGTTTACACATTAAACATCATATTGATATGCAAATACAAATTTACAAAGTAAATTACCTTTCTATCATACCTAAACCTTTTCTGAAGTGATCAACCTTCACTCTAGAAAGAGGTTTGGTTAGAATATCTGTAGTTTGATCTCTTGTACAAAAATATTCTAATTGGACCACATTCCTGTCTACCATATCTCGCACATAGTGGTATGGAATCTCAATATGCTTGGATCTTTCATGGAACACTAGATTTATTGAAAGTTTTATACAGCTCTGATTGTCACAATGTATAAGAGTGGGTTTCATAGGCTCCCCAAACAACCCCACAAGAAGCTTCCTAAGCCATACTGCTTCTCAGGCAGCCATAGAAGCTGTAATGTATTTGGCCTCCGTGGAGCTTTGAGCTACAGAAGACTACTTCCTACTGATCCAAGATATCATAGCTGAACCTAGACTGAAGAAATATCCTGAAGTGCTTTTTCTGTCAGTCACACTTCTAGCCCAATCCGAATTTGTAAATCCATGTAGGTCTATATCAACTTTCTTCTATTTGAGACCAAGGTTTAGGGTACCTTGTAGGTATCTCATAATGTGTTTTACTGCAAGCAGGTGTATCTCCTTAGGTTCACACATAAACTGACTTTGTGCATTAACTACATAACAGATATCTAGCCTTGTATTTATCAGGTACATTAGGGATCCAATCATCTGTTTGTATTCAGTAGGGTCTATGGGTTGTGACTCTACTGTTGCTTCTGTAAGTTTATGTAAATTGGTTTCCATAGGAGATGTCATAGGCCTATAGTTTAGCATTCTGAATCTCTTCAGAATATCCAAGGTATACTTTTCTTGGTTGAGTATAATGTTGTCACTATATCCTACAAGGATTCCCCTTTTTCCTGAAGGATTTAATTTAATTCTTTTCACCCTAGGTACATGAATATAGACAAGGCCTCCAAATATCTTAAGGTGGCTAATATCAGGTTTTGATTTAGTAAAGACTTCCTCAGGGGTCTTATCTTCAAGATGAGAGTGAGGACATCTATTTTGAATATATACAACAATGCTAGTTGCTTCTGCCCAAAGATTGACATTTAGATTCTGATCAAGAATCATAGCTTTGGCAGCTTCAACGATTGTCCTATTTTTCCTCTCAACTATCCAATTTTGTTGAGGGTTATAGCGTATTGTTAACTCCCTCTTAATCCTTGAATTTTTACAAAACTCTTTAAATAATTCTGATGTGTATTCCCCCCATTATTAGTTCTTAGGGTTTTAATTTTGTTACCAGAGTATTTCTCTGTTAGTGATTTGAATTCTTTAAACCTATTAAGGATCTCTTCTGATTCTTTACATTTCAGAAAGTAGATCCAAGTTTTCCTAGAGTAGTCATCAACAAATATTACGTAATACAAAAATCCCCCCAATGAAGGTACGAACATAGGTCCACATACATCAGAATGAACTTGAAGAGGGGAAAATAGATTAGAAGGTTAAATGATCAAAACATAACAAGATAAACCTACAAAATGATAAAATAGATGAAAAGACCATTTTACCTTGCTATTTTACCTTCTTCTTCTTCAGATTGAGCTTGATGAAGTGAAGGCGCCCCTTGATAATGCTCCACTTGATGTGCTCCTTTGATTGCTAGATGTGGATGGCTCTCCAATGATGTGCACAACATGAAATGGATTTTAGGAGGATGATAATGATGAAAATGATGAAGCTGCCAAGATGATTTCCTAGGCTCAAAAGCGTAGCATAAGCTTACTGGATTTCGAGATGTCCAAATGAAGGGATGGAGCCCTTTTATTTATAGGAAGAGGAGAGAAAAATGGATGGCTAGGATGGATTCGAGATGAAGGGCTAAGATTTACTTGTGAGCTCACACAAGCTCCAAGAGAGGGTGTGGAGACCAAGAAATATGCCTTAAAGGCAGTTCGTATCTCCACACTCCACAAGGTGCATTGGAGGAATTAAAGAATTCTCCCAAAAAGGATATTATGAGGATTGGAGAAATAAAAAAGGAATTAAAAATTTCTTGAGAGAGGGGATACCTGGAGGAATGTGGGATTTTGAAAATCTTACAATCACCTACGAAAAGATTGTTTAAAAGCAAGGAGTTCACTTTGTGCCTATTCATGACGATTAGCCATTAACGATTCATTAGGAGGGGGATTGGAGGAAATGTTAGGTGGGACTAGGATTAGAATAGGAGAGAGAATGAGTGGAGGGAATAAAAAATTAGAAAAATAATGTCTTTATCCAATGGATCAACTCTTGTGCAAGGTTTAGTGAGGATAACCATGGTCAAAGCAATAAATGCTTGAAGAGACCCATGAGTCAAATGGAGGTTGAGTTAGAGGTAAAGTCTCTAACCATGTGGGTGAGTTGAGTTAACCATAAACGGTTATGTAAGAGTCATTAATGGTCATGTAAGAGCCATTAGTGGTTTGGAAGACTTTAGGGGTTAGCTTTTTGAACACATAAAGCATTAAATTTTTTTCAAAGACTTTGAGGCTTTGAGAAGTGACTTCAAGTTTTTTAGGAATGTGACAATATTTAGGAGATGGACTAGGCTAATTAGGAATTATTAGAAAGTGGTTAGAAGGGTCTAGAAGGGGATTTAGGATTGCAAGTGGGTTTTATGGGTGAGGGAAAATAGGGATTTTAATTAAAAGAAAATTAATTTATTTTAATTGTGGTTGCAACTTGCATTTGTAGGAGATTGCAAGTGGGGGGTAGTTTAGGGATTTAAATAAATGCTTTAATTATTTATTTAAAAGAGGAAAGGGGATTAGATTAAATAAATAGGATTTATTCATTTAATTGATTATGAATTTGGTTTAATGAATTAATTTAATTAAATTTAATAATTTATTTAATTAATAGGAAAATAGTTTGAGGATGAATTAATTAAATATTAATTTAATTAACTAGTGACTGGTGGTTTATTAATCAAATAAATAGTAAATATTCATTTAATTAAATGGATAGATTTATGTGACTACAGTTTCTATTTTGCAGATTATCAAAAACCACAACAAAAACCCCTCATACACAAGGATAAATTTGATCATCACAATCCAAATAGGGTTCCATTTGACTATAATCCATTCATTCATCTCAAAGAGGCTCAACGAAAACCCTCTAAATTTCTCAACCAAACCCATTTTCATGTAATATACTCCAATTTGTATCACTTCTCATACAACATTATAGACTATATACCCCTTACAATTTTATAGTATGTTCAACACTTGTTTTGGAGGTAGAATTTGATCTAGTGCAAAAATGCTCAAACTAAGCCTAGATTCACAACATTGGTCTCACCCCCTAAAGTCTTGATATTTGTGTAGCTTAATTAGGATGGATAAGGGCACCTAGCATGACAATATCCTTCCAATTTGGCTCCATTTTTCAATATTTGAAATTTGATGATGGGTCCTTAATGGTGGTATCTTGTGTTAGGCTCTATTTGGATAATTATTGATGAAAAGGTAGAAGTCACCTATAAAGGTGAGTCCTGCTATCATTTGAAAATTAATTAAGCAATCTAATTGATCTAGCAATATTTTTCACACATTATAATTGGAAATCATACACTATAAGGATCAAGTAATTAAAGTCTATAGAGTTGAGAAATCTTATAACACTATCAAGTATACAATCAAGAATAATTGAAGTAATAATATTTCCTATTTTTTATCATATAGTGTACTAACACTTGCAAGATCCCATCAATGCCTTGTCTGGAATCCAAGATACAACTTCACATATGAGGTAATCATTATCATTTTACCATAATAATTCTTTATTTTCCACTGCTCCAGTGAGGCTAAGAACTTTATATCACTCATGATTGTCATTATGCAGGTAGGAACACCAACATGGGGTTTGGCATAACCTAAGCGATGTTTAATATATGAAACAAAAATGTACACTCTTTTATTTTTAAGTTCATTTGAGGCAAACATTTTTAAAGCACTAAGATAAAATGAAGTTTTTTGAATTGTAATATTTATATTTATTTTAATCTAAAATTATTTTATTCACAATTTTTGTATGTATGATATTTGAAATTTAATATTTAAAACCTTACAAAAGTATGCATATATGAAATGAAAGAGAAAATAAAACCCTAGCTAAATCTTGGAGAGAGGGTAAAGAAGAAATAAATAAATATTAAATCTTAATGTAGAATAAATAAACCTTAGTGCTAAAGCCTATGTGGAGACATATGACATATTAGGTTGACCAATTTATGTAAGAAAATAAAATTCTTTGCATTAATAATCTAGGCCAATCAAATAAATATAATGTATAATTACAATTAGTCTAGATTTATTAGTTGGGTTGATAATTGTAATAATTATTAAAAATTAAATGAGAGTGTTTAATAAGGGCACTAATCTCTAAATGCATAAGTAGAGGCAAGTAATGTATCATTTATTGGTAGTAATCCAAAAGGTGTCTAATATATTAAAAACTAAAAGTACATTTTTTAAATTTTAAGTTCATTTGAGATAGACATTTTTAAAGTAATAAGATTAAAAAAAAAAATTTGAAATATAATATTAATATTATTTTAAAATATAAATATTTGATTCATAATTTTTTTATTTAAAATGTTTAATTCTCATGATATTTTTTTTTATGAATTTATTTTATTTAACTAATTTAATAAAGAACTTATAATATTTCCTATTAACTTTTCTAAGAACATATAACCAATGTACTAATTTGAATATTATCTTGAGACTTTGATATTAATTATAATTATTGTCGAACTGGTTAACCACAAGGGTTCTGAGCGCTTTTCAACTAGGGAACATTTTTTGAGGGTATTGCTTGTTGCAGACCGCAACCGCATGTGAGGGCTCCCTGGCTTCGCTAGGTAGCTCTCAAACATTAATTTCAGGCCTACCATAATTAATGGAGGCGAAAAAAGCAGGCCAAAACAATGATAAACCACACAATCTTCATGCCGCTGAGACCGAGTACTCAAGACAAAATACCTTTAGCCAGGCGGTGGAGGGAAAACAACTTCTTTTCCCTGTTGATGCAAGATTTGAGGCAGCGACACCGCATGAAGATGAAGCCCATATTGCACAAGAAGAAGGTGAGGTTTCCCCCTCCAATTGTATCATCATTAAACCCAATGGTTCAATTCTTTCTACTATTTCCTCTGAGATTTCTAGGCTTAGGGACTCGGCTATTTATTTTACCACTTTTGATGTAAATAAGGTACCATCTCGTCAATATATGAACAAATGGTTGCAAGATGTGTGGGTCAATAAGTTAGGGTTTCATTATTCATTTTGTAGAATGATTCAAATGGGTTTGTTCTTAATTTTTTTAATAATAAGGAAAGCCAAAGAAAAATTGTTAATAAACAGTACTGGTTGGTGGGGAATTCGACTTTTAGGGCAGTATGTTGGGACCCTAAGTCTTGTAATGATGAAATTCGTGCCCTTTCTAGTCCAAAATGGATAACTATAAAAAATATTCCCCCTTTTCTCTGGTCTTGTATAGATAGGATTGCCGAACCCTTGGTCAAAATTGTAAAAATCAATTCCTTCTCCTCGGTTCTTCCACATCGCGATGCTAGATTACTCATACCCTTAAAACCGGGTCTTGTATACCTCACTGAAATTGATATTTTCTTTGATAATAAAACCTTTTGTTTCCCAATTGAGTACATGGGTGGTATAGATGCTTGCCATTATTGTAAAGTGAATGGTCACTTTAGAAGTAGATGCCCATTACTAACTAAGAAAAATTTCACGACCAGAAACCCGTCCTCTAGTCATCCACCCTCTGAGCCACCAGCTACTCCCGTCGAACCTCCTCCGACTATCTCTGCTCACTTTTGTCCCCCCACTCCTCCCCCATTTGACATCTTCGTCCCACCTCTAGCCATCCCTCACCCTCCCGATCCCCACCTTCCTCTTCGGCTTCCTCATTGCCTGTTTCTATTATGAACTAAAATAATGCTATTAAGGATGCCCTATCCGCTGATCAATCCCCCCTTTTGACCCCTCTGAGCTTGTTGATAACCCTGAATTTCACTCGGGTCCGAGATCCTAGAATGCTCAATAACTTGTGTTGGAAAAACTGAGAAGAGCTGCTAAAGCTAGGAAGGTTCTTGAACAAGATCTTCATAAGTAGAAATTGGAAATTGAAGCCTTCGCATGGTAGATGCTTGGCCTTGAGGGCTTGGATGGGGGTGCTCCACCTATATTAGATACCCCTAGCAGCGCCTCTAGGCAGGGCCTTTAATTGGCTGCATTTAGGAGACCTACTGAAGAAATTAAAATTGATGAGATTAATCCTTCTACCCTAGATTTGAAGGATTGTGGATACAATCCTATTGTGGGTGAGATCTTGGTAGATTCTCTAGGTGCATCCAATGTGTTAGAGGACTCTATGTGAGACCCTGGTAGTAGTACCTATTGTACTTCTAGCACGCCTATTGGTACCCTGAATGTAGAGCAAACTCTGACATGAGGCAATGGGATCAACATGGATCCCCTTACTCCTAGGTGCACCAATTTTGAGAAAGGCTCGGTAGGAACACTAGAGGGGTTCACTATGGTCAAATACATGAAGTCTAGAAGGAAGAGATCCCCCAAAAATAGAAAAGATAGCTCCTCTAAGAAGGAATCCCTTGGCCCCGAACAAACATCTGAGGCAAGGAAAAAGAGAGGTAGTCCCTGTTCCTCCATTGCATTTTATGCTAGCAATATCACAAATAAAGAGGAATGGCCTAAATGTTTTGAGGGATTTAAATTCCAAATGGACCCCACCCAATAAAGTTAGCCATGCTGAAAATAATGTCTTGGAATATCAGGGGCCTTGAGGCTCCTGATAGGAAATATATCATCAAGAGATTCCTTAATGGACATAAAGACATGGATTGTCTCCTTCTTCAAGAGCTAAAGGTTGTTGGCTTCACTTTGCAAATCGGCCTCAAATGTATTTGGAGGGAGGCTACATCCTTTTTCACTAACCATTCCAAGTGTAAAGGCAGTACATCCATACTACTTAGTCCTAGATGGGCTAACAAAGTGATTAACTGGGGTCAATCCCCCTGTGCTAGGGCTATCTGGGATTCTATTAAGCTGGATGATGAAAAGTTTGGAATCTATTTTGTATATGCCCCTAATGACTATAGAGAGAGGGGGGAGCTTTGGAAATGGCTAGAAGGTTTGGAGGACATCCCTTGGATTGTGCGGGGTGATTTCAATATAATTGAAATTGCAAATGACAAAAAAGGAGGTAACAAGTTTGAATGGAAGGGTATGGAAAGGTTGTAGTGGGACAAAATGATTAATAAACTACATCATGTTGACCCTATTACTATAAGGAAAGGCCATCTCAACTGTATGTGGTATACTTGGTGTAATTACTAGCAGCTAAATAAGAGAATCTATTGCAAACTGGACAGACTCTACTTCAATAAAAATCACTTTGACATTAGCAAAGGAACTAATGGGGATCAATACTATGTCTCCCCATACACATTGTCAAACCATCACCACATACTAATGGGTATTGATCTCTCCTCCTCTTGTCACCCCTCCTCTAGAAGACCTGCTCCCTTCACTTTAAACACTAGGCTCTTGGAGGAGGATGATCTCTGCTCTTCCCTGGCCTTC
The DNA here is from genome assembly GCF_030272615.1 of Cryptomeria japonica. Lineage (NCBI taxonomy): Eukaryota > Viridiplantae > Streptophyta > Pinopsida > Cupressales > Cupressaceae > Cryptomeria > Cryptomeria japonica. The sequence goes on along the minus strand of NC_081407.1, from coordinate 579,977,622 downwards.
ATCAGATTGTTTAACATGAAAGCGCAACATCGACTTTCTAATATTGGCAAATGGAATCTGAACATTAAAAGTTGGACCACCCTCTACCAAATAGTAGGAAAAAAGAAAGCCAAGGATGCCAAGAGGGTTGAGAGGCTACTTCAGAAATAGGCAAAAGAGAGCATAAATGCTATTTGGGAAAATAATACCCACATTACTGACACAAAGGAGATCCTCAAGTGCTTCACTCAGTTCTACCAAAACTTATTCACTGTAGAAAATGTAAATGATGAACACAAGGCTGCTAAGGTGCTCATTAAGGAGTTGATCCCATCTAAGCTTAATGAGGAGAACATTCAATTTGTAGGTAGTCCCATCTCAAAAGAGGAAATTGAAAAGGTCATCTCCTCAATGGACAATGACAGATGCCCTGGACCAGACTGCTTTTTGGTGGAATTTTACAAGAAGAATATCAGATGGATTTTTGGTGACCTACATAGCCTATATTTGGAAGCTATTAATAAAGGAACTCTTCGCAAAGAAATCAACCAAGGGGTGATCAGGCTCATCCCTAAGGAGGGGGACAAGACATTGATAAAGAACTAGAGGCCTATCATGCTATTAAATGTCTCCTATAAGATCCTGGCCAAAGTGGTGGCTAATAGGCTAGTTAAAATCTTTCCAAAGATAATCAGTCCTACCCAAACTGGATTTGTTAAAGGCAAATATATCCTTCAAAATTTGATCACCAATTGGGAATAACTCGAGTAGGCTAAGGAGTCAGGGAAGAATGGGGCCATGTTGTTGATTGATTTTGAAAAGGCATATGATAGGATAGAGTGGAGCTTCATAATTTAGATATTGGTGAGTCTGGGGTTCCCAGAGACATTCTGTAGGATAGTTCAAACTTTACTCTGTGAATCCAATTCTATTTTTGATGTAAATGGAATTAGATCTGATAATATTGTTCTTTCCAGGTCAATAAGAAAGGGCTGCCCACTTACGTCAGCCTTATTTGTGTTGGCTCCTGATGCTATGTACTATGTTCTTAAGGATTGCAATATGACCCCCAGGGTCAAAGGCATCTCTCTCCCTAATAAAGAGGAAATTATCAATGTTCAATTTGCTGATGATACAACTATCATGCTTGTCTTCGAAGAGGAGAACCTATCCTCTCTGCTACAGAACATTGAAATCTTTTGCAAGGCTTTAGGCAGCAAAATTGCTCTCCATAAATCAACCTTGCTAGGATGGACTGATTCCCCCCCTAACTGTCTGTCTAAATTTGATCTGAAATGGGGAGGACTGAACCTAATAATTAGATATTTGGGTATCCCTTTCTCTATCTCCCCAAATATGAAAGAAATGTGGGAGTGGTTTAGGAATAAGGTGGATAAAAAACTTAATAAATGGAATAGAAACTTCCTCTCCCCAATAGGTCGGTTTCAAGTTTGTCAAAAAATCTTCTCTTCATACAAAATCTATTGCTCCTTAGCCTAGCTATTCAGTAATTACCAGTTCAGTTATCTTCAAAAAAAAATCAATAAATTCCTATGGTCAGATGGGAAGGGGAATAGGAAACAACATGTTGTAAAATGGGATTGGTGTGTTAGATCTAAGATGCAAGGGGGCATGGGCCTTAAAGACCTCAAAATTCAGGGCATTGCCTTGGCTGTCAAGTGGATTTTTAAAGGCCTTGATTGCAATGAACCTTGGAAAATTCTGATCAGACACAAGAGACAGTGCTCCCTCACTAAAAAGGCAAAGAAATGGAGGAACTTGCCCATGTGGGACTTGATTGTTGGCAATTTTGAGATCTCTCTTGTGGGCTCAGAGGTCTTTAAGTCCATATGGAGGGCTTGGAACCATGTCAAACAATTCATTGGTAATAGTGGCATTGTTGATAATAAGGGCACTCTCAACTTGGGCAGATCTATATGGTGGAATATTTTGCATAATGGGAAGCAACTGGCCTGCCTTCAAGGGTGTTCTACCTTGAAATGGAACAACTTAGGTCTTGTTACTTTTGAACACATCTTGAAAGATGATTCTCTGATTTCTTGGGATGCTCTTTGTTCGGCTTTCAACCTCTCCATCTCCCAAACCAGAACCTACAATATCCTCAAGAATGCAATTGACCCCATCCTCTCCTCATCTTCCCCTCCTTCGCTCTCCCCAATTTCTTCCCTTTGTTGGGTTGATGGCTCTCCTCTCCCTCTAATGAAAGCCAAACTTATCTACTCTTCCCTTGCTGATTCCGAAGATATCCTAACTCATCTCAATAATGGTTGGAACCTCACCTGGGATTCTAAAAAGTGGCTTTCTGCTCTCTTGAGATTTTGGTCTACTCTGACTAAATGAAAAAAGAAGTTCTTTGCCTGGAAACTTCTTCTTCACAAGATCCCTCTTAAAGACACATCATTAATGTGATATTGATGCAATAGCATCAAATGATTAAATTAATTCTTTGCATTCATTGATTAAATTATTTAAAAAATAGAATTCAATGAATATAATTTCTTTACAGAGAATTTCCATAACATCAAAATCTCTTTACATACTTAATCTTGAAATGAAATATCTTAACACTTTTTTTTTTTTAAATTTCTATTTATCATTTCTTAATTTTAATTTATTTAAATCAAATATTGTTTTATCTCTTAATATATTTATTACCATAAATTAATCCTTATTTTACTCTTATACTAATATCTAAAACTCCTAACAACATCCAAATTGAAAAACAGAAAAAGCTTCTGACTAATCCAAAAATTAAATACAATAGCACGTTGCCCTGTACTATAAGCTATTCAAATCTTCTCATTTTGATTTCAGTTTGAATATACAAATATTTCTGCAAAGTGTAAAGCGACAAGTAACTTCCATGAAACACGTTATGTTTAAAGTCAAATACATTAAATCGAATAGGAACGTGAACCCTTTAAATTAGGGTTTTAGTTGTACTCAGTCAGATCATCTTTCAGGCAATATTTCGTGAATTTCACCGTCCCTGCTACGCCATATGACTTTGAATGCGGTGTTTTAGCAAAAGTTATTACAAGTATTGCTGTAAATGTATGGCTTTCTCTATAAATGGCTCATTACATTGCACTCTATTCCATCTCAGTCTTCATCTACTAACCGATTATTCAAAAGAAAGCTACACATTTTCCCCTGTATTTGATTCTGCAAAAGCTCCCAGCCTTTAACATGGGGAGTTTGATGCGAATGAAAATAAACACAGTGCTTGTCGTTCTCTTGTTTGTGTTTACGGTGCATGTCTCTGCTCGATATAATGTGCTTCCTCCTGGTATGGAGAAGTTAGATGGTGTTGCGAGCTGCAAGGACTATGGTCCAGACCCACGATGCCCACCCCCACCCCCACCCCCACCTCCACCCCCGAAGAAGGAGGTTTTGCTGGGTATGGAGCAGTTAAGTGTCTGTCCAAAGTGCACTGGCCATGGTCCAGACCCACCAAGTGGTTGCTGCCCCAAGAAGGCTGTTTAGAGGAGAAGAATGATCATCCTATTGATTTACTAAAGTTTGGATGTCTTCAAAGTGGAAATGTGTGGTTTTTATTTGTATCTTATTTAAGAAGTAGAAAATTTGATCTGCATTGTGGTGGTTCAAGTTTATAGATCATGGTTGGATCAGCGTTTCTAGAAGTGCTATATAGCTACAAAATGGATCTAGCAGTCTGCAAGATTTTACTTAATTAAATTATCATCTGTTTTTTTTTGTCATCTAGATTAATGGTATTCAATAATACATTTGAAGGACTTCCACTATGTTACTAGGAACGTTTTTCCTAACCAACTTCAAGAAAACATAGATCATATATGTGAAGCTAGAGTATTACAAATATTTGCAAAAACAATGTGCAAATTTAGATTAGTTTTAGTTTTTTAGAAAAAGTCATTTTATCATTTTTTTAAATACAAGTATACAACAATAAATCTTGCAAATGAGTTTTAGTCACTAAAATTGAATTTAAATTTTAAAAAGTTGAAGATCAATTTTTTAAGGATAGTTTGGATATTACATCCACAAAATGACCTAAGATATGGAAACAATAAAATCAGTTAGATAACCTAACGCATATGAATAGATTCATGCATAAGCACAATAAATACATAGTTTGGATGATTATATATCAATGTGTATATGTGTGCATAAGATGACAAGAAGATTGTATTTAAATCATTAATGTTTGTGGATTTTAACTCAATATAAAATATTTCAAATATATTCTCTATTTGGATGAGACTTCTACATCTAATTCTTTTGGGGAGTGTGAAACCTTTTTTTGCTATTGGTAAGGCAAAGCCAAAAGATAGTTTTGTAGGTGCTCAAATTTATATATGACCACCTTGCTAAAGATTATAAAAAGGAACAAAATATACATCTCCATTTAATTATTGGTCAAGAAAGTCTACTGAAAAAAGGTCAAGATACTATTACTTAAAACACATTTAAAATATAGGAGGTCATTTGGAAGAAAAAATGAATATAAAAAAGGACTATAAATCCATTTGGAGGGAGAGCCTTAAGTTTTTTTGAATGAGAAACAATGTGATATAAAACGATAAAAAATGTGTAGATCCTCTAAAGATGGAGAAAGTTTTTGATTAAGATACATGGGTTCTATAGGGACTCGAAACCCAAAGTCAAAGAGAAATACAAAAAATTAAACAGTCACTAACTAGTCCAAAAACAACGACAAAAAAACCACAAAAATAGGGGCCACACCCGCAAAGAAAAAACACAAAAACTATTAACAACAAAAACTAAAAAACCACTAAACCAAAGATTGCATTAGCACTGATTTCTTTTGGATCATACTCTTTTCGATTTCGTCGAGATCTTCAATTTGAACCTAGAGGTACTCTTCTCTTTGTTCCTCCTCCTCATCCTCGTATAGGGGCCAATAGTGATCTATGATCCTATACATTGCAAGTTTGGCTCTTGTATTTTCTTCTTCTGTTTGGTGTCTGTGGGTGGGATACTAGTGACGGACTAGGCTCTTTGTTCTGCAATCATTGCATTGACCCTCTTTAGACCCTCATAGTTATTATTCATGGCTTCCCTACTAATATCAACCAGATTCCTTAGGTTGCGCTTAATCTCTTCCAAGCTTATTTCCAACTGATCAAACCTTGTTTCATGATCCATTTTCATGATCTTAACATCTTCTGAAAGTTTATGTGTTATTCAGATAAGTTTGTCAGTTTTTCTTGGCATGGGCGTCTCAGTAGAAGTGTCAATAATTGCCTTAATGTTTTCCTTCAGCATGTTGATCTCCTTGTCGACCCAAATAAAGCAATTTTCATGGCTTTTAATAGAATTATTAAGTAGAATTTAAAAATCAGAGTCTTTTTGAGTATCCCCCTATTCCCCCTGTTCAATGTTAATGGGGATTTCAAGCTTTATTTCCTTTTCCTTTCTGTTGGATTCCACTGTTTTTCCTAATTTGGACTTTTTCATACTCGGTGGGCTAGAACCCTGTAATTTGGGGTTAGGGATTTTATACTTACTAGTAGCTCATCTGGGGTGTTTGTTAATTCTGCTGCTACCAGTGCTAGGTGTAATATTATGTGGGGGAGACTCCTCTTGAAAGGAACAATATTCTGGATCTTCTGAGACATTGAAGTCCTACCAATCCATAGCCATACCAGACCCCTCTTCCTCCATCTCCGTGTCAGACACAATTTGTACTCCATGTGACTTTTCTTTCTTCAAGTAATGTTGAAAATTTTATTCTATTCAAAGATTTAACTTATTTCGATTTGTTTAGTATTAGTAAGGAACATATGAAAATATTCAACTTGTGTTTTGTCCTTTTGAAATTAATTTCTTAACAAGGTAGGTAAACCCTTGGTCCTTAAAAAACTAATTTATCAGGTTTAATATTTTTTACTAGATATTTCATGTTGTATCCTTTTCAATTATTTTTATTTGTCTTGTTTCCTAGGCTCATCCTATTTTATTGTCTTTCAAGGTGTACTTTCATGCCAACTGCCTTTTGGTGATTAGTATGTAATGTGTCTTTGAATTAATATATATTTTTTCACCAAAACAATTATTAATATTGTAAGTTAGAAAATAAGAAGTGCATAGTCAACATATTGCTAGTTCTTATAAAGCATTATCAAAAAACTAAATATTATGGAAGTATACCAATATATACAATGTCTAGGATTTTTTTTTAAATTAGTTAATGCATGCAAGTCATGTAACATATGTTATTTTGTTGGGCCCTTGATACTAGCTAGGTAAAATTAAATTTTGATATCTCTTGTAAAGGTAATTCAAGTTGGGCAAGAGGGGGAGGAATTGTAAGGGATGATAAAGGTGGGCCAATTATTGCCTACATAGTCAACCGAGGTGTCCAGACCTCTGAATTTGTTGAGGAGATCATAATATATATGGAATATTACTATCTCATAAATGAGGGTGATTCTAATTACATCATCACAATGTTGAAAGGATTAACCTCCCTTAGTTGGCTCCTAAGAGACCTCATTTTTTAAGCCTACCACAACTAAGCTAATCTTGACCATTAAAATTTTTCTCACACCTACAAAGAAGGGAACATGTCAACTAATAGGTTGGCTAACTTGGGCCCCTTTATTAATAATTGAAGAGTATCAACCATTCTACATGATATCCCAGATGACATGTGTGCAAAAATTCCAAATTATAGGAAACCTCCCATCATTCTTAATGTTAGAAGATGAATAGTGTATAGCCATTATTTTAATTATTTATTCTTTTATTATCTTCCTCTATCATTATTATTTCAAGTTGGGTGAGTGATTTCCTTTCTTAGATGCGATGGATATCTTTTATGGTAATAATGTTTGGATTCCCATTTTGTATGTTGAAATTATTTGGAAAAATTTGTCTCATTTGGTTAGAGTTTCTCTCACTATTGTCCTTTGGTCTATTATGGATGGCAATTTGATCAAAGGGGAGCCTATAAACTAGATTTTCCTAAAAAATGATAATGTTTTATGGCCTATTTTGAAAGAGTGAATTTTTCTTCCTATATTAAGGTGATGTTAGGTCACAATCCTTCTCTTTCTACTTAGTTTTCTCATTCCTTGAAAGATGGAAAGGTGGATGTTCAATTGTGTTGGAAGTATGTGTTGTTGTGGTCGCCATTGATGTCAAACTTGTTATTTTGGCTTGGTATAGAATGTATGTGGTGTAGAGTTGTCTTAATATGTTGATGCTACAATTGTTCTACTGGTTGTTCTAGAAGTGCTTGGGTTTGAAAAGTGTTTTTGATGTTGTTTATTATGGTTGTCTTTGCTGGATATAGTTTGGTATCATGGATATGATAGCTTTGTGGTTCAGAAATATCTTTGTGTTCTTTGAGTGTTGTAGCATTGTCTGTTACTATTCGTGATATTCTATGTTAGACATATCCTTACATTCAGATATGATTTGTGGTAGATTGCCTGATGTGTTATGGGTCTCACCGTATAATGTGGAGATACACATTTAAGTTATTTGTATTGAAGAGTATGCTTTGACCATTAATTGTTTATATGGATGCGTAGCATTTGGATATGTTGTTGGTTATGTTTTGGTGATTGCCAATCAATGAATTTATCTTTAGAAGATTTAGTTTTCTCTCCTCTTACTCCTAGAGTGATCAATGTGTGTATTTTTAGTTCATAAAGTATATTTTGGTTCAAGCTAACTTAGTTCAAGCTTTGATGATATATCTTATATATAAGGATGTTGATGTGATTGAGTTATGTGTGGAAAAATAATGATGAGGTGTGGAGTGTAGATATATGATGCAAAGAGAGTCAATGAGATTCCATGAAGAGAAATGAAGAAGAGTTATATTTGAATGATATGCAATATGTGCTGAGACTATGACATAGATTGGAGATAGAGTGTTGGTAGTTGAGATTTGAGTTGTGTGTGTCCTAATGTTGGTCACTTGATGTAGAGTTCAAGGATAACCTCACGATGGGGAGATTCTTCTTTTCATATCATTTTTGTCTCTTTCCTTGTTAATGTTAGGATCAAGTTTGCAAGTCCTCTTTTGTATCTTACCCCATTAGTAGTGAGTCTTGGTTTACATGTCCTCTTTTGCATCTTGCCCCATGAGCAGTTAGCCTTGCTTCACAATTTTGTGGGTAGGTGTTTTTGGTTCCCAAAACCATAGGTTACCAAACCTAAAACAATGCTAGGCTTTATGATTAGATTCAATACTAGTTCTCTGCAACAAATCAGGATCAACCTTCAAATGGATTAATTCCTCTTGCACTTTGGTTATGCTAGACGAAGGTAGGTGTACCTTTTGATTTGAGCAGAGTAATACCTTCTTTAACCTTTGAAAAAGTCTCTACTTCATATCAAGGCATGAACTATTTCAGTGCTTTATCCGAGGCAGGAGAGTCACAATAATATTTTCTTCATCAAATGGTTAGAAATTCAAACCGCTTAACACTATTCTTGTTTATGATTTGCATAAAAGTGAAAGTATGCCAATCACAAAACCCTTCTTACTGATCCAAATTATTCTTCTGAATCACAGTAGTACCTGTGTAACAAGATTTAAACCTTCCTTGAAGAGACCAACCAAAGAAGATACACAAAAACATTAAAGTGCTACGACAAATCAAATATATCCTTGATACATTGATTCATATGATTAAGAAAATATAAGTGTAGAGACATTTGAATGATGATTTTATATTAAATTTAATGAATAGTTGAAGACACCTTCTGAACAAAATGATGTATGTATGTTCTCTCTGAAAGACCTAAAAATGTGTAATAAAAATAATATGTTACAATGTTCTCCTCCTAAATTTGTCTGATTCTAAAATCTCTTTCTAAACCATTTTATTTTTTAGGGCCTTGATTCCCTTCTTATATAAAATGAAGGGGCCATAATTGATTCAGACTGTTACACCTTATGGTTTAGAAATATTTTATTTAATTTTTTGCCTAAACCCAAAGTCATATAATAATCAATTATTTTTATTAACAAAACTTGGGTCTTCTCATGAAATATTTTCATAATCAAATGGCTCCTTATTTTAATGGTTAATTCTATTGTATAAGACCACTCTCTCAATAATACTCTTGTGAAAATAGTTTTACCCTGGAGAAAGTGATTTCTCCCCCACATATCACTCATGTGAGAAATGCCAAACCCATCTCTCAATAATACTCTTGTGAAAATAATTTTACCTTAGAGAAAGTGATTTCTCCCCCACATATCACTCAAGTGAGAAATGCCTCTTCGATGACATCATTTTACTATAATGTTATATCAGTAAAGATAAATAACCTTAAATTTTCTCTCGTAATCACTCTATATCTTCTCAGTAAAATTTTACTCCGTCTTTAAATTAAAACTATTCAACTCATCCCATCATTTACTTTTAGGTAAATTTTCTCTCGAACTAAATATATTTCCACTCTAATTGGTAAAACAACTCCTTATTTGTAATTTGCGGCACATGATTGACTCCAAAATGCCCCATTAAACTTTAGGGTTTCTTTATGAATTTCCCTCTATCATATTCTATGAAAATAATTTATTTGGATGGAAAATAATATGAAATCTTTTATCCACATTAAAATGATTTCCTTCTAAAGTTCCTTAAAACTAGAATAAGTTCACCCTTGCAAATTTTAATCATTCCAAGGCATATATGTAATAGACTCACTCCAATTTTACTTGAGTGAAAATTATTTTGTCCTATTTTCTTCTTGTTTCATCTCCAATTTTATTTTATCCAAAATTCCCCCTTTACTCCACATTTTATTTCAATTTATGTTACTTTCTCAAATAGATTATTTTTATTATTTGTCATCTTCTAGTAAGTTCTAACCACAAATTTTCTTTCTTTCCTAGTAGGGAAACCTTGAATATTGGATTATTTGGTAGTAATGACTAGCTCCCATGTTCATAAACTTGACCAATATCAAAAAATTGCTTTAGCTTCCTAGCATTGCTTTGAGTGTAGCCACTGGTAAAGGATGTGGATTTTGTTTTTTCACCTGTCATCTACATTCGCTACATAAAATATTTTCAACAAATCTACATTGTACATACCCCGTAATCACATTATTCCATGAGACCATGTTTCTTTGAGGTAGTTATTAAACAATAATTTTTCAGTGTATGCGTACATCTTCCTGGGAAAATTTACAATGGCAGCATTTGCAAATCGCACCTGCTTGAAAGTTTCTATTATACCTCTAACAAATTTATTTTGTGCAAATTTCTCTACGTGGGCAGTTGCATTTATGACATCTAGCAAACTTATTTAACGGATAACCATATTCTTTTCCAAAATATCCCTCATCAGCATAGGCAGTAAGGGTGCTCACAAGGTTGTAAAATTTGACTTTATATCTGTTATTTGCATTTTCTTAAGAATTTCAGAGCTTTATAAGTCGATTTTGTGCATATCCTAGAATCATGCCATGCCATGAGATTACATCCTTTTGAGGCAGCTTGTCAAACATAAATAATAGAGACAGCATAGGAACACACCATAACACAAGATATTTAACAAGGAAACCTGGTGTGGTAAAAACCTCAGTGGGATTTGTCACCCACAATATTTACTCACTAGCCAATGAATAAATACTACTTACAATAGGGGCTTGCACATGCAGGGAGGCCAACAGCCTAGAGCTCACTGCTCAGAAGAGTCTCACTGACTACAAAATGGATTATTAAATCCAATACAATGTACTACTCAAAATAATATCTCTAATGCCAGGTTCAGTACCGGTTTAAGCTCATATAGATACCATAACCAAAAACCTTTGCTGCCACTAAACAATTATCTTCTACCATACATATCATATCGAAATGATCTATAAGATCTCATACATATATGAGTCTTTTACAATAGGCCAAGTCGGCTTACAAAAGATAATTATATTTACATTACGATTCGTATAAACAAAACATGTCACATGTCAGCCTAGGTGTCGGTATGCTTTGTTGCCGATGTAATCTGAATGTCGGTGTAAGCGACTGCCTGTGCCAGTGTCTACCAATACATGAAAAAACCTATGATGCCAGTGATCCTATGTAACCCAATACCAGTTGGTTGTTAGTTGGTTGCCATCAATGACAACATCAACTATTCTCATATGAGTGTAGAATACAAACAATCTCCCCATTTGGCATTGATGGAAACACTCATGAGAAAAATCCAAAACTGTTATCCAGAAACTAAAATCCAAAAAGATGTGCTCCCCCTGAGCAAGTGATCTCCTCTGTACATGCATTTTTCTCTCCACTACTCCCCCTTTGACATCAATGACAAAGGATGTCATAAATAATCAAAAGAGTACAAAAATGCTACCTCAAGGTCTGTAACCTATTGGTTACTATCTGAAAAATATATGCCAAAACTAGATTCAAACTCTGCATAAACTTCTTGTTGTCAACTAGAGTTGCCTTAGTATGTTGGATCATACCCGTGAGATAGTGCATTGGATGCTTCGGTGATCATTCTCCAAGAATTGTTGCCTTAATTAGTTCACCTCCTTGAGTAATCAGACTATCCAACCTTGGACCAAGTTTATTCTTTAGTTCCCGGGCCTTCAGCCTTATTCTTTCCTTCTCTTTTTCAAGTTTCTCCAACTTCTCCTCAAAAATTTTCATTTCCTGCTCAAAAACTGATGTAAGTTCAGATGAACCTATCATGTTGTCCGCTATGTCATCAATCTCTTTCTGTGTCTTCTTGATTTCCTCATCTATATCCTTTGTCAAATAGTGAGGTTTACATGCTTCTCTATACAACTCCTTATACTCCAAAATTGTAGAATTGAGTGTTGGTAAAAGTGTTTCCAAGTGATCGATACAATTCTTTATAGTGTTCTCAAAGAATGTATTTTTCTCTTTGTCAACTCTCTCCTTAATGGTATCCTCATTCACCTTTTCCAGAGTTATGACATTATCAACAATGAATTTTGACAATGTGTCCAATTTACCTAAAGAATCATTAATGTGCTCTATCTGATAGTTAGGTGCAATCATATTCAAGATAGGTAAAGTGTTATCAATTGCCTTAAATGTTAAGGCATTGCAATCAGTTATCCTCTTAATGGAATCCAGTAGAATATTTATTATTTTAATCAGTTTGAATTCTCCTGTTGATGTCCTATATTCTCCAACTACCTTTATTATTTGTTCCTTATTGCCAAAACTCTATTGCTCTTTATGGAATCCAATAGAATATTTATTATTTTAATCGGTTTGAATTCTCCTGTTGATGTGCTATATTCTCCAACTAACTTTATTATTTGTTCCTTATTGCCAAAACTCTGTTGCTCGTTATGGAATCCAATAGAATATTTATTATTTTAATTGGTTTGAATTCTCCTGTTGATGTGCTATATTCTTCAACTACCTTTATTATTTGTTCCTTATTGCCAAAACTCTGTTGCTCTTTACTTACATTTTCTTCTATTGGATTTGTCTATTTTTGTACCTCTACCTTTGATGGTTTCTCAATTTGATTAAGTATCTCAGCAACTGCTAGTTTCCCAGACTCAACATGAACCTCTGCCTCAAATTGTTTCTCAGTCTATACAACTATTGGTTTCTCTAATTCCAGTTGCCCTGTGTTAGTTGTCTTATCCTCTGTAGGTTTCTCAGTCTCTGGTTACTCGGCTTGTGTCGGTATCCCAGTTTGTTGGGAGTCAACGGCGTGTGTCAGTATCTCATAGATCTTACTATCCTTAACCTTATCCTCTACAGTCTCTTTGTCCACAACAATGTTTATATCCTATGTATCAAAATACATGGTAAAAAGTATTTCTGACTCCGGGTTAGTATCATCATGAGTTGCCTCATTAGTATCCATATCCAGTGGATTAGTTGTGTGTATCGATGATTCTGAAATTAATGGAGGGGTGTCCTGAGTCAGTGGAGGGATGTTATCTATTACTTTTATAGTAGGTACACCACCTACTTTACCTTTTCCCTTGTCTTTCTGATATACCTTGAATGTCTTGTCCACTTTCGATTTGTTTCTTTCCTCTTACTTTTCCTTCTCAACAAAAAATATATCGCATTTATTTGCAGTCTCATCTGCAATTTCCTTAACCCTTCCAGCCATCACGCTTACTTGCCAATGCCCACTGACAAATACAGTCTGGTTAGCTTCAGATATAAGCTCATCTATCTCTTCCTTAGAGTTTACCAAATGTACCACCAAAAGTGCTTCAACTTTCAATTTCTTATCTAGTTCCATCATAGATGGCCTTTTAGCTTCCAATCTCATGTATAAATCATTAGGTAAATCATCAATTACTTCTATCAAAATTTTCTTCTAAATATCCAAATGTAAAATAATCCTTTCTTCAATAGTTTGTTTGTTAGAATCCTTAAAATAATTATACCATTTATTTAGATTTACTAGATTACCTTCATGTGTTATCTCATTCAGTAAATCATCCAGTGTAGGAGTAACCGGTGTCTGTTTCTTCTTTGGTGTAAGATTCTTATGTGGTTCCCTAACTGCCTACTACTTTTTCCTTAGTGTCCTAGTCATTCTGGGTGAAGGAGAGGGTACCGGTGAGGGTTTTCTATTCCTCCTCTCAACTCTCTTAAACACAGTAGCCTTGCCACTGTCAGTATCAGAAGATGTTACAACCAGTGAAACATGTGCTTCTGGTTGCAGTCCTTCAAGCTCACTACCTGATATACCACTAATATTCATGACATTTTCCTTTATTTCACTAACCTTCTTAGAGGCATCTCTAATAAAATTTTCTCTTATTTTTTTCCTCTTTTTCATAGATACATTACATTCAATGGTTTCTGCACTACCAAAGAATTTCTCAGATGGTTCCATAGGCGCATCAAGTAGTGTTTTTGCATATGTCTCCAGAACAGGTAGGTCTACCTCATAACCCATCTCAGTAACCCAAATAGTTCTAAGGCTTATTGTTTCCATCCAAGTCACATCTTGCTTAGTGACAAAGAAAATTTGTTTGTCATAATTATCAACTATCCTCTACGGTAACCTTTCTCTAGCTCTCATCTTAGTTTTAAATGTTTTGAAGTAATCTACAATGTTCTTATCACGGTCAGTGCCCATACTGGTGAAAGCTTCCTGAATCTATTTTCCTATCAGGATATCATAACCAAAATCTTTGTCTCCTATGTCAGGTATCTCTTTGGTAAAGTATAGCATTAAGCATACTAGTAGGTTCCCAAAATGGAAAGTACCTTTCTTATCTCCCTTAATCTTCTTCAAATTATCAATCAATTCATCTTTAAGCCATTCACAAACATCAATCTTAACATTATTGTTCACCATCTCATATGCACTGTGAATACAAAGGCTAGAAACAAAATTCAGTCTATTTGCATGTGTTCTTTATATCCAAGTATCATACTCACATATCTCACATTTATATCCTTAACATAATTGACTCTAAGTGATTTGCTATCAGATGTGGCTCCAGTTAAGCTTGTCACACTTTGGTTAGGTACTTTCTTGGTTTTATCAGGTCTACTACCAGTTGAAGGTAAACCAGTAACTACCTTAATTTCTTCCATGGTTATCTTGCAAACTGATTCTAACCATATGAACTCTCCATGGACTCTGCTCAATACAAGTCGTACAACATCCTTTGGAAATTCGAGAATGCTCATTATTTCTACTAAACCTAAGTCTTCCACAATCTTATGTTCAGGTTTAATTGCACCTTGTTCATCGGTAATAACCTCATTCAACATTTTCTTCAAATCCTCAGTCCCTAGGTCTTCTATGTTGTAATGTATGTAGATTATAGGGTCTTCAATAAATGCTACACCCTTCAGAATTTTCAAAAAAGGTCCGACAGAATCATCCTGGTTTGCAATCTCGGGGATAATCTTAAACATGGGTCTAGGGTGTTGGATGTTTACAACAATGGTAGGGTTTGCAATAAAGTCGGGAAGAAAAGATGAGGTTGCCATTTCAAAAGATAAATACCTCTTAACCGAAATTCTCTGTATGCCTAAAAGTCACTTTGCAACTTCACCTTAGAATGCCCTTGCTTAGTTTCACGCTCTCTGATTGTTTGAATGCTTGGTGAGTCAAAAATTAGGGATTTCTGGTGCTTTATAGACAAAAAGTTTTTTAAAACCACATTAAATGCTTGTTAGTTAAGTGAAAACTTTAAACATCTACCGGTAAAGAAGAAATGTATCTTCTCACCATCAACCAAGGGTAAAATGCATGATTTTCAATTTTCTGCAATACCCCCTAAGGATTATTCCTCAGTCAGATGAAGAATCTCCTACTAGTGGAGGGATACTTTGTTCTATTGGTGCATACATAGTTTCATCAATTCTCTGATCAATCTTCTTAATCCATTGTTTTGAAAATTCTTTCTTTACTTCATCTACCTTTTCTTTTCCTTTCATACTAGATCCTTTATTGTTTGGCGGTGAAGTCTTGCCATCCATATCCTTGACAATTTGCGGCACATGATTGATGCTATCTAAGAAAACCAAATGCAGATGTCTCCTTCATGCAGCTCCATTGTCCTTCTTTCTCCTTCAAATTGCTTTTGTTTGTGGATCTCACCTACAAGTGCATACGCATAAGATGAAAGCAAGATTGACATGACAGCATAAGGGTACTAGAAGCGTGATTGATTCGACCAGGGATCAGGGACCTTGATTGAAGAAATTCATCCAATTTATAGACAAATTGGAGAAAAGATCATATTAGCATGAAATTGATTCAAATAGAAATTCAAATCAAGAATAGCAAAATTATGACAAGTGTATGACAAATTGCTATGCAAGGATTTATGACAATTTATGACAATTTATGATAAATTGCTGTGCAAGGATTTATGACAAGAATTTGAAATAGAAATAGACATTTAGGAATTTAGGAGAAATTAGAAAATTAGGTTAGAAATGATGACTTGGAAATTAGGAAATTGATGCAAATTAGGTAAATTAATTAATAATTTTTCATTCATTAATTAATTTACAAAAAGAGGAGGAATTAATTAGCCAATTAAATAAACATTTAATTGTGACAAGAAGACTTAGGATAAATAAATAAATCATTTATCCTAAAGAGAAAATGGAGAGAAAATGATAAACAAGGTTAAATGAAATAAATCATGAAACCCTAGAAGACAAATTAGAAATGAAAGGACGACAATTAGGTCTTGATGTAAGATTGATTTGATGTCGATTCGATCATGATTTTGAATTGATAAAAGACCAATGCTGATAAGTGATTTGACTGATAAATGTGCCAATTGATGAGGAACAATGACAAATTGATCCAAATTGACACGATTGAGAAGGATGACGATCGATGACAAATTGATCACAAGACGACAAGATTGAAAATAACAACGATCGATGACAAATCGATCGCAAGATGACAAGATTAAAAAGAGGACAATGATTTCGATGACAAATCAATTGCAAAACAACAAGATTGAAAAGAGGACAACGATCGATGACAAATTGATCACAAAATGACAAGATTGATAAGAGCACAAAACCCTAATTAGGATTGACGATGTCCAAAATGATGACAAATGAACATGCACATTGATGTGATAGAATAAGATTGACCAAAATCATGACTAAAGATTGCTATCGACAAGACCAAATTCGAAAGTGAGACAACTGAAGAATGCAGAAGAAGGACTCGATCCTCACAAATGATAAAGACCAAGTGCGTGACATAGGAGAAATGTTAATGCGATGCAAAAACCCTAAAATAAGGGAATGCGCAAATGTTAAAGTATGACTCCACAAGCGTTGACCATTTTTAGACGTCTACATTTTGCCCCTCTTTGAGACAATGCGATTTCAAGCATTGTTTCAAAGAACAATAATGAAAATGCCCCAGACAATAACAATGATTGTAGCTAGGAATCTAGAAATCATCAAAGCAAGTAACAAATTGGACTAGTTCAATCACGAAAACTAAAATGCAGTGATAACAATCCTAAAAACATTCAATGAAAACATGAAAACAAGACATTTAAAATGGAATCTAAGCAAATCAAATGCAGATGTCTCCTTCATGTGGCTCCATTGTCTTTCTTTCTCCTTCAAATTTCTTTTGTTTGTGGATCTCACCTACAAGTGCATACGCATGAGATGAAAGCAAGATTGACATGACAACATAAGGGTACTAGAAGCATGATTGATTAGACCAGGGATCAGGGGTATGATAGAAGAAATTCATCCAATTTATAGACAAATTGGAGAAAAGATCAGATTAGCATGAAAGTGATATTAGAGGCAATTGATTTCAAAATGGTGAAATTGAGTTCAAGGAAGAAGGTTATGACACCTTCTATGTCATGAATTATGACATATTGCCAATGCAAAGGTTAGAGGACTAGAAGCTTATGACATCTTGCTATGCCAAAAGTATGACGCATGAGAAATTCATGCTTCCACCGAAGCACAAAAATATAGAGAGGAATTGGTTAGGTGGAAATTGAATTTGACAAATTAGAAAATTAGGTGGAAATTAGGAATTAGGAAAATTAGAAATTGATGAAATTAGAAAAATAGAAATGACGTGGAAATTAGGAAATTAGAAATTGATGAAATTAGAAAATTAGGTGAATTAATTAACAATTTTTCATTCATTAATTAATTCACAAAAAGAGAGGGAATTAATTAGCCAATTCAATAAATATTTAATTGTGACAAGAAGACTTAGGATAAATAAATAAATTATTTAACCTAGAGGGAAAATGACAAACAAGATTAAATGAATAAATCATAAAACCTTAGAAGATGAATTAGAAATGCAAGGATGACAATTAGGTCTTGACAAAAGATAATTGATGTCGATTCAATCATGATTTTAATTGGCAGAGGATCAATGCTGATAAATGATTTGATTGATAAATGTGCCAATTGATGAGGAACAATGACTAATTGATCCAAATTGATATGATTGAGAAGGACAACGATCGATGACAAATCGATCGCAAAATGACAAGATTGACAATTTGATAAGGATCGACCAAAATCATGACTGAAAATTGTTATCAACAAGACCTAATTCGAAAGCGAGAAAAATGAGGAATGCAAAAGAAGGACTCGATGCTCGCAAATGATAAAGATCAAGTGCGCAACATGGAAGAAATGTTAATGTGACACAAAAACCGTAAAATAAGGCAATGCGCAAATGTTAAAGTATGACTCCGCAAGCATTGACCATTTTTAGACGTCTACATTTTGCCCCTCTTTGAGACAATGCAATTTCAAGCGTTGTTTCAAAGAACAATAATGAAAATGCCCTAGACAATAACAATGACATATGCATGCCCCCTCGAGGAATTGGCCGGAAACATCCAGAAAAGAGGCCAATTGATCGATAAGAATGATAGAAAATGATAGGAGCAAACAGACTGACAAGACTGACGGAAGAAATCTTAGTAAGTAGAAATTAGATAGAGGACAGTTAGAGATGAAGGAAAACTGGCTTTCACAAATGCACATAAGTAGGTGAGAACCTTTATTTGATATGGCAAAATGGATGCGGCGCAACATGGCAATGAAGGCCAGAGCGATAATGCAATCCCTTTGCGTAAGACAGACATGTTCACAAACAAGGAATGGTTCAAAAATCCTAAGACAAACTTTCCCCAGAATGTTATGAAACACTCCAAAAATAGCAAACACAACAAAGAAAAGAAAAAGGGACCATGATCCATCCTGGTTACTCTAAATCACTCAGTGACATCATCGAGCAACATAGGAACATGATCGAAGATAAATCAATAATCGATAGGATGTTCATGTTTTCTGGTTTCAGGGAAGGTGGTACCCCGTCTAAGACAGGACACAGTCTGGTTTCGAGTACACCACATCCTATATAAGACCCATGATCATAGTGACAAGGACAAATGATATTGATGTTGATTGATTGATATGACAAATTTGATCAGTTTGCATGTCTAGTTTGATTGAAAAGTTCATCTGTTAACGCATGATCTCATTAAAGCACAATTTTTTATTAATTGTCGTTGGATGTATGCTCAGTGATCTGTCTATGCACAAAGGGATCATTTATTGCAAAATGCTTGTTTTTGGATTTTAATTTTTTGAAATTTTTTTTGTGTTCATTTTTTTAGGACATTATTTGACTTTTTAGGGATTTATTTCAGGACATTTTTTTGATTTTTTTGGATTATTTTAGGACATTTTTCAATTTTTATGATTTTTTTCAGGACATTTTTCAATTTTTATGATTTTTTCAGGACATTTTTCAATTTTTATGATTTTGTCCCCAGTGTCTAGCAAGGCAAGGAATATGACAGATGAATAAATAGGCTTTCTAAAATGTTGGTCGATAGAGGGAAGACAAAGGCTTTTTATCATGGAGACAATACGGATGCAATTTTCAAGGGCTATTGCGTGATGGGACAAGACACGGGATATGACAATGTAAAGCAGGAACATGGCATGAGGGACATGTCAAGAGGTTTTGAAAAACATGTTTTGCATTTCATTTCCTTATGTCAAATCAAGATCAAGGAATGAAAAAGAGTGTATGGATAGTGATAAGATATGGATAGGATAAGAAAGACCAAGAATGGATAAGGGACATCGACTGAAGGTCATGGTTGGATACGGGATAGTGGCAAAAAGTTGCAATAAGCTAGGGAATATGGATGAAAAATTATAATAAGCAAATGGATAAATACCAAAAGCTATGATGGACTAAAAGATGCAAACAAGATGCATGATGCTCATGAAGATCCTCAGCCTTGTCAAGATCAAAGGTGGAAAGGGAAACTAGACATGAGGGATGATAGGATATGAAGGGTAATGACAGGGGTTTGATAGGATAATGGAACAATGAAGGACAAAAGGATATGAAGGAGGAAACCTGCCCCCAAGTGTGGTGTGCAAGAAGTTCATAGATTATGCATGATGCCTATTTGCCAGGTTTCATCATGGTACTTTCCCAAGGTGCCTGTTTGCCAGGTTTTCACTAGAGGGCGAATTATTTTTGCTTTACTTTTTTCTTTCTTTTTTTTTTCTTTTTTTTCAATTTTTTTGTATTTTTGAGCTTTTTCAATAGAAGATGGACACATGATAGGGGATGGAAGAAGGACTCAAACATCTTTTTGTTTGGATAGTGGCCTTGAAAAAAATGGACCATGACCTTTAAAAGTATGCTCAAAGATGTTGGTAGGATAAGGACATGGAAAATAAGATGAAACTAAGGCAAGGATTTATGCAAAGGATTGGATCAAAGGGATGGAAGGATGGAAAATATGCATTGGATAATAGGTAGGGTATTGGAAGAGTTGGGCTTCAGTGGATGGAAATGAAGGCAAGATCGACATTGGCACACACCTTGAGGGGTGATGGATTGATGGAGGAAAGACGTATTTTGGATATTGAGATTTTGACGAAGGAAAGGCTATAGAAATTTTTGGATATTTCCTTCCAAATATCCTTCGGTGCAAAAGCATCATTCTGGTAAAGGAAAAAGGTGGTCCTTGCATGAACACATTGATTTCCTCCAAACCTGGGCCAATAGGTTTCCAAGGAACTCCAAAACTAGTTAGTCCCTCCGGACATAAATTAGAGAGGTCACATCACACACTCCAGACATTGTTTGTTTGTATTGCATACTCTCTATGTATTTATCACCCTTTAACACTTTCCTTTGCTTTTCTCCAATTGCTCTCTTCTAGGTAGTCGATGAGTTTGTTTCCATGTCATTCAAGATAATGCCTGCTTGCTTTCTTGTACAAAATTTACTTGCACATGAGTCTTCAGCTTGTATCTTCTGCTTCCACAAAGATATAAATTATAATTCATGCTCTGATGATAATTAAATAAAATAAGCATTTTTAAAGAAAAGATTTAGTCATTGGATGTTACATATTATCTGGTGGAAAGATCCTAGACAATTCTTGGAGAAAGGAAACATCATTGATAACCTTTTTTTGCAAATAACACTGAATCGAATAAATTAAAAATGTTTTATGTAATTTTTAAAAGTAGAACTCGTTCAATGCTTTCATGCACCGATGACAAAGCCGTCTAACCCACAACATCTAATACCATAATAATTTTGACGACAACTAAAGACACATCCGACAAGGATGTTGTATATCCGACATCACTTCCTTGTCGGATAGTTGTCAAGGAGAAAACATAGCAACTGTTGGAATTATGATCGTAATCCATCAAAATTTTTGGTCGGGGGAGCAAATATAGCCACCGTCGGAAGAGTTCATAACATCATCAGAATTGTGATGCAAATGACATCATCAGGAAGACTGACAACTAGTTTTCGATGGTTAAATTGGTTGGAAGTCTGACGTGGTGTTGACGGACTTCCGAAAATTAGCCATTGAAAATTAGGCCCAAAATGTAGACTAAATGGATTATAACTTTGTGTTATTTTAACAAATTTATTTTAGAAATGGATGTATTATGGAAGGATATCTAGATAGCTATATTATATTCTATGACCCAATAACAATAAAAAATAAAATTTTATAATAAAGATGAAATGATAGTGTATTACTCAAGTAGATTATGGAAGGATGATTAGGTGGAGGATAGGAGACATGTGGATTATTGGATTGAGGATTTTGAATGTGATCTAAAAGGACTATTTTGCATAGGAATGGTTTTCTTTCCTCCAAGATATAGTTAGGGTGGCATTATTTTGAGTGATGGTTTGCGGTATTGCAAAAGTGATGGATATGCTAAGATTTTTCTAAAGTATGATTTATGTTTGTTCCCTAATTGTTACCAAGTTCAAGGTGGGTCAGAAATATGGAAGGATATTATATGGATTAAATAGATGATAATTTAGTCTTAAAAATTGTGGTGTATTACATAGCATTCCCCCAAGTGTGAAATTCAAATTTAAAAAGTGAACGACATCATTCCTGCTAGATAGACCATTTTAGGGGTGCGAAAAGATTTATTATTAGATTTTGATGAATTTTGTATGATGGTGGCATGTCTCAAATCCCAATATCTTCATGCAAAAACACATCGGGAGACTTTTATTTAATTATGGATGCATGATATTGATTCAAGTAGGCAATTTTAAAAAAAAGGATGGTGGACAGGTTGGCTCCTTGGGCCATTCCTTTTATGAATTAAGTGCAAAGATTTTGGAATCTTAATTCATGTGAAAGTATTATTGCCAATCTCTGTCCCTATCCCTGTCCCTACACGGGGGCATCATCCTCTATCTCCTCTATACAAGGTACCTTCTCAGTTGGATCTGTAAATCTAGGGAATGGATGCTGCTGGAACCAATCCCTATACTAGAGCAAGACCCTCGCATCTGCAATATCATCCATATAGTCCCATTTGAGATGTTTTAATCCAATCAGCTCCTACATACTCAAGGCAAAAGATAATCTCGGTGCCCATCCCTGCCTCTCCTGATCTACATAACGAGAAAATGCAATGCACTCTTGTGAGATCCCCTGAGGTCTACCATACTGCCTCATCACTCGGGAAACAATGAATCACTCGACTACTATTTATGATCTGCCAATGAGTGGGCAAGTCATGAACAAATCCCTGCGTACAACCCTCCAATCATCCTATGACTCTAGACCCCTATATGGTCTCCATGTCATAGCTATAAAATCATCTAGCTGTCGTCTCCAAAAATTTGTCTTGCTCAAATGGGGGTGAGTAACCTATCTTGAATATCTATATATAATGGGCTGACCAAGATCTCTATCATCATTCACAATCGGCCTGCAAACTGGGAGGTGCTCCAAGGCCCATACCTATAAAATAAAAACTCCTGCAACCATACTCTTCCCCTCCCTATATACAATCTCATGCATCTTGCAATACATGTGTGCTAATAAAAAAGAGCCCCAGCCTAACCTCTAATGGATCTCAATAAGCCTCTCCAACATCCTACCCCATCCACACAAAAAGCCCTATTGTCCCTTGTCTGACATCTAAAAGCAGCCGATAAAACCTGCCAAGACGTAAGCCTGTGGAAAGTCCTCACTGTACCTAGTCATCATCACATCCCAACTGATAGAACATGTCAAAGTTTCAATATCTCTAAAAACATGTCTAACAGCAAGTAACCTAGGGAGTTGTGCTGCATCATAATCCACCTTATCCCCAGCAAAAGGGATATGAAGAATCCTATAAA
Organism: Cryptomeria japonica; assembly: GCF_030272615.1. Lineage (NCBI taxonomy): Eukaryota > Viridiplantae > Streptophyta > Pinopsida > Cupressales > Cupressaceae > Cryptomeria > Cryptomeria japonica. Next base: position 579,954,475 of record NC_081407.1, on the reverse strand, counting down.
AATCCTCAAGAGTGATGGTCGTCTCCCCAACTGGCAAATGGAATGTGTTATACTCATAATGGAATCTCTCTACAAGCACAGTCAACATTTTGTGATTCACACAGATATTAGGTAAATCAAGAAGGTGGGTCAATCTGGACAAATCAATATGAGCTCAGTCAACCTCTGACAACTGACACACTAATGTCATCATTGGTGGATAGACACATCTGAAAAGAACATGAGACAATTAAACCTACAAAAATCAAACAAACAACCATCAGGAAACATTTCAAATTAGCCTATAAGAGAAGAAAACATCACGCAAATCCAACTACGTCAACTATAAAATCAAAATTTCAAGTTTGCACGTTCAAAAATGCTCACTGTTTTTCCAAATGACAAAACACAGTAGGGGCATAAATTCGTACGAGTCAGAAATAGGTCTAGTATGACAAAAGACTCCCATATGACAAAAGATTAGCCCTAGGATGACAAAAGGGGCTCTTTTGAATGTTGTCGTACGACATAAGGGTAGGCTTAGAATGACAAAACTGGTGGATTTAAATGATAAAAGACACTTAATTAGTTTGTCATACGAGATAGAATCCTGTCTCACATGACAAAACAAGAAAACCCAACTTAAAAGTGCCAAAAATTGAAAAAATTAACAAATAAATTCAAAATTAAAACAATAAACAGGCTTAAGATTGATCACTTACCGCTGGCTCATAGTTCTGAGGTCAATTATGTCATCTCTAGCACTCAAATTGATGCAAATAAGTGGGAACCACCATTTTTCTTCACACAAGGATTTTTGAATTTTCAAACTTGGAAGGTTAAAATGATTTGAAAATGACACTTTTACCCCATATATAGCCAAAACCCTAATTTTTCAACTTGCTCTGATGGACATGAAAATTGTACCCTTAGCTAATTTGCCCATTCTGATTCCATTTTCAAGATCAAAATCAAAATACGAGATCATTTTCCTAGTCAATTTTACAATTTGAACCACTTAGCACTTTTTCATCAGATGCTTATTCTCGTTTCAACTTTGCACTCAATTTCTCATCAATCAATGTTGAATCTCAATTTCATTCTACATATCACTTTGCACTCAATTTCTCATCAATCAACTTCGAATCTACAAGAATTCCTTTGAATCAATTTATGCTCAAATAATTATCATCGCCAAAAACTGCCTAAAATCATGTATCCTCGCTATCTTTCAATTTCACTCCCGAGGGGGCATACTCATGACCTCATGACCTCATATCTTCAAAGTTGAGCAAAAACAGTTCTTTTTCAACTAAAGAAAATCAAATTCTTATTGCTAAGGGGCATCTCAGCTTCATTGCTTCACATCAAGTTGAGATCTCTTGATCATCTGAATCGAATCAATCGATAGGGGCATATCGGTTTCATCGCTTCAAATAAAGCTGATATTTGTCTTCATCTGAATCAGTCTCTTAACGTTAATCAGTTTCATCGCTTTTCATCAAGCTGATTATTCATTTAAACTCAATCAAGGTTTTAAAGAGTATCTTCGATCACACACTCAATCTAAGAAAGTGTTCAGTTTCATCACATAAAATCAAGCTGGACAGTTTATCTTCGCTCATCGTGTCTTGATCCATCAAGTTCAAGATCTATTTTATCTTCGCTCGCTATGTCTAGTTTAATCAAGTTCTAGATCAGTAAGATCCACTTCTTGATAAATCAAGTTCAAGTTTGGTATCTTTGCTCTCTATCATTCCTAGTTCAATCAAGTTCAGGATCGGTATCACTTTAATCAAACTTTGTTCAACCTCATTGCTTCAAATCAAGCTATTTACACCTCGCTTTTCATCTGGTTCGTGATCAATCAAGTTCAAAACTAGCATCTCCTGGACATCAACTATTCTTTGAACCAACGCGTTGCTCACACATTAATTCGAAGAGGGGAAAATGTAATACCCTAAAATTGGTCATCTAAACCATGGGTCCCTAATCTCGACAACATCACCAAGGTCCTAACCAAAGACAATTAAATCAATATTGAGCACATTAATTAATTCTTTAATCATCAAATTTCACATGGCAAGTCAATTACTCAATATTAATTAAATATTTATTTAATTAATTGAATCATTCCAAGAAAATCATTTTTGATCAATAATCCTATTTAATTTATTATATATCCTAGCATATTTAATTAATTAATAAATTTGCCATTTAATCATGCAAAAAAGGAATTAACTTATTACAAAAGAGGAATTAATCACAAAGCAAGAGTTAAATTGAAAATAAAATAAAAGAAATAAATTAAAAGAGAAATCAAACTTGAGATATTATTTCTTTCTTCTAAATTGAGAACTTGAAATCAGAAAAGCAGTTAAAGGAATTATTAATTGCTTTCTCTAAAATTAGAACTCCAAGCTTTTGAGAAAAAGAAGTTCAGTTGCATTAAAAGACTCTTTTCTTGAATAAATCAAAGAATTGTCTATTTTTATCACAGATGCATGGAATTAATTAATTCTTATTTCTAATGCAACTTGAATTTCTTATCTGGATGTATTTCAATTAAACTATAATTGGAATCTATCTCAAAGTTGACTAAACTTGATTTCTCAATTATTTCAATTAATTCTAAATTGTGCTTTTTCTTGATCTCTCTTGTAATTCTCTATAAATTCAACCTTCAACTCTCATTCAAATTACCCCAGAGATATTTGAGAAACACCTTGGAGATTATTATTATGCTAATTTTTCTCTAGAGTCATTGAAGATCTTGTGCTTGCTTTTTGAGATTATTGCATCTTACTTTAGCCTTTTGCATATTTAGTTTATTCATTATTGATTGAATCCATATTTCTTGAATCCATATTGCTTGAATTATTCATCCATCTTGCATCCATATAGTTTAATATCATATAGATCAAATCCTTCTTCTTGGTGTACTCTAGTCACTGGTATTGCTTATAAAAATCTGAGAGTAATCTTATGCTCTCATCTTTTAGAAGGCAATTAGTCTCTTTGTTATGGTTTATTATTTATTGATTATTGATTTACTAATCATACATGTAATGAATTAATTGAAGTGTTGTGGCTGCAGCTATTAGACCTTATTTCACTTTTTCACACACACAATGAGGAGGAATACAATGATAAAAAATGCTTGGCCTTGAGGGGATTGGAATTCTTCCAAAATTGGATGAAGATGGACACCAAAAAAAATCCAAAATGGGTCAAATCCTACATTCATCTTGAGGGCCTTGAAGGTACCATTCAAGCTAAGGGCATTGCTCCAGAGGACACAACTGTGGAAGACTATGGGATGGAATTGGTGGATCTCTAGGTTTCTTGAAGACTATTCTTTCTCTTTCCTTTTGTTCTTAGGACTTGGATGTTGAGGCTATCTTGATCTTGTGTTGGGTTCTTGGGATCATTTTGGCTGGGATAGCCATAATTTTGGTTACCTCTTCCAGCTATGTTGGGGGTGTTTAGTCATGTTCTAGCTCTGTCTACTCAGGGTTTATTTTCCTTTTATATTTCTTCTACTACTCCCTATGGACTTTGTCTACTCATCATGTTTACCATATATATATATATATACATACATATATATATATATATACATGTATGTATACATATATATATATACATATATACATATACATATATTGTAGGTCTCGGGGACAACTGAGAGGGGGGGGTGAATCAGTTGTCTAATAAATTCAAACCAAAATCTTATTAACCAACTTAATGCTTAGTACCGGTAAGACAGTTAAGTATGTTGGTAAACAGTGTTAACAGAAAATTGCTATACCGGTAAGAATTAATGCATGAAACATAAGCACAAAGTCATCCACAACACATGACACAAATATTTGTACGTGGAAACCCTGTAAGGGGAAAAACCACTGTGGGAAACCTTACCCACAATCAAATGATACTACTATAGATAGTAAGTGTCCAAAGAGGGGTCTGCACATGCAGAAAGGCCAATAGCCTAGAGCTCACTACTCAAACACAAATGGGAGTCACACTGACTACAATTGGACAGTTAAATCCAATAAGAATGTACTGCACAAAATAGCATCTTCATATGCTGGATTCAGTACCGGTGTAATGCTGATATGCTTCTACAAAAACCTAACTTCACCTTCAAATGATGTCTTCGTGTATATCTCTACTTGATCTCGCATATTACCTTCCTTAAATCTTTTTTCGCATTCCACATGTGATCTTACAAATAAGATCTTACATTTATACCATACCCTAAGACAAATTTTAGTAGGTCGGCTCTACAAGATATTACAATAAAAACATTTTGCAAATAATACAATATCCGATGCAATAACTGATTAAACATGTCGGCTTAATGCATTTACAACAATAATAAATCATCTCCATAGCGTGCCATGCTGATCTGGAAAAGATAAACCTGCCGATGTAACCCTAGATAACTTGGACCTATTTGCTGGTAAAAGCAAATATGCAAATAAGAATATACCAATGATATTACTTCAAGGAAAAGTGTCCACAAGATGTCTTCGACATTACCAAGTGTCTTCCATATCATTACAGTTACCGGTGAACATTATATCCTGCCGGTTAATCATATACCGGTGATTGTTTGAACAGTTTACTGATTGCCGGTGAATGTTGTTGGATCTCCAAAGTAGGTGTATTTAGCAGGTGTTGACATCAATGACAAAACCATACCAAAATACCAACATATATATATATATATATGTATATATATATACATATACATATATATATATATGTATGTATATATGTATATATATACATATACATACATGTATATATATATATATACATATATACATATACATATATATATATATATATGTATATGTATATATATATATATACATATATATACATATATATACATATATATATGTGTGTGTACATACATATATAAGTATATATGATACACACAAGAAAGAAAGCAAGCATAGACAATGATACAGAGACAAATGTGATATTTTCTCTAGCCAAGTTAAAAACCTACTAACTCATTGATGATGTTGATGATGATGATGATGATATTGATGTGGTAAGGATACATCCCAAAAATAATTCAATGATTAGGATAGACATATCCCAAAGACGATATTGTCACAAAAGTCATTAATGTTTGTAGCAAGGGTATGAATTTTACAGACTAGGATTTGAGAAAATGTGCTAGATTCGATAACATGACTAAATGGATTATAGTTGTGTTATTTTAATGGATCTATTTTAGAAGTGGATGTATTATAGAGGGATATATAGATAGCTATATTATATTCTATGAACCAATAACAGTAAAAAAGAAAATCTTATAATAAAGATGAAAGGATAGTGTATTACTCAAGTAGATTATGGAAGGATGATTAGGTGGAGGATAGGAGACATGTGGATTATTGGATTGAGGATTTTGAATGTGATCTACAAGGGCTGTTTTGCATAGGAATAATTTTCTTTCCTCCAAGATATAGTTAGGGTGGCATTATTTTGAATGATGTAATGTGGTATTGCAAAAATGATGGATATGCTAAGATTCTTCTAAAGTATGATTTATGTTTGTGCCCTAATTGTTACCAAGTTCAAGGTGGGTGGGAAAGATGAAAGGATATGATATGGATTAAATGGATGATAATTTCATGTTAAAAACTATCGTGTATTACAAATAGGATTCCCCAAGTGTGAAATTCAAATTTAAAAAATGAACAACATCATTCTTGCTGGATAGACCATTTTAGAGGTGGCATAAGATTTATTATGATATTTTGATGGATTGTGTATGATGGTGGCGTGTCTCAAATCCTAATCTCTTCTTGGAAAAACACATGGGGAGACTTATATTTAATTAGGGATGCACGATATTGATTCTAAAAGTTGGCAATATTTTTTAAAAAGTTGATGGACAGGTTGGCTCCTTGGGCCATTCCTCTTATGAATTAAGTGCAAAGATTTTGGAATCTTAATTCATGTGAAAGTATGATTGCCAGCTCAATAGGTATTAGTGACTATCCTTTCTTTTTGTTGATTCATAATATTTTAATGTTGAGTTCGATCCTATATGCCCTCGAGCATTTAAAGGATGACTAAAAGAAGATGAGAATTTATATTTTTGGTGATACAAAATGATGGAATGGAGTAGGTTTTTCTTATAGGCTTAATTCTCATAATGACCTATCTTTTCTAATTTTTCTCATGAAAGTTGGCCCTTATTTCTATTTTGTCTATTGGAATTGGAAAGGGTTTATTTTGTGCTTCCTTTTGTAGCAGAGCTAAACTTTTGGGTATTTATTTAGATTTTTTGTGTGGTGGATATATTCTAGGTAATAGACACTTCTATCTGACTAACCTCCATGAAAAGAAAGATATATTTTATTGGGAATATTGGCAATAAGCGACTGAAGGTTATTCTTTGTCATGACCATCCACTCATTCTGCATGCTACGAAGATGATTTTGGTTGATGAATTCATGACTACAAACCACAAATATTAGGTGAACATGAATATTTATTCTATTTTTTTTAGCGATTTCCCTAGATTTGGGCTTGAATAAGGATGAGGAAAAAATGCTCTATATCCGACTATTCAAAAGACAAGTTCTAGGTGGGCTTGATGATGTATTGTTGAATATAGACTAGTACAAATGTATTCCTATCCCTAAGGACTTTTATAAGATTTTTGTGAATGTTCCCAAATTCCCTCTAGTTCTTCTCGATGATGAGGAGGAATACAAGGATAAAAAATGCTTGGCCTTGAGGGATAGGAATTCTTGCAAAATTGGATGAAGATGGACACGGACAAAAATCTAGAATGGGTCAAATCCTACATTCATCTGGAGATTCTTGAAGGTACCATTCAAGCTAAGGGAATTGCTCTAGAGGACACAACTGTGGAAGACTATGGGATGGAATTGGTGGATCTCCAGGTCTCTGAAGAATATTCTTTCTCTTTCCTTTTTCTCTTAGGACTTGGATGTTTAGGCTCTCTTGATCTTGTGTTGGGTTCTTGGGATCATTTTGGCTTAGATAGCCATAATTTTGGTTGCCTTTTCCAGTTATGTTGGGGGTGTTTAGTTATGTTCTAGCTCTGTCTACTTAGAGCTTACTTTCCTTTTCTACTTCTTCTAATACTCCCTATGGACTTTGTCTAAACTTATTCTTTTTATTTTAATATAATGGGTGTTTTTCTTCTAGCTATTTAATTAGCCCTCAAAAAAAACATTCCCCAAGTGTAATGGTATATATACATAAATGATCATATGAATGATTCATACCTACTAGGTTTTCATCATGTTATTTATGAAAAGCACCAAAAGAATGGTTTAATCTCTTGGATGCATTATTTCTCTTTATTATTTTCCTTATGTAATTGTTAGATAAAAAACATGTTTACCATGTTTTCATAATGGAGGCTACCTCAAGGCTTCACAGAAATGTTTTTTACCAAAGAGAATTTTTTTCTTGTCTTTTTTGGATTTTTTATTTTTTTGAATTATTTTTGGTATTTTTTTAATGCAATTGATCTTAAAATTATCACTAACTTTTTTTTTCTATTTTATGTTATTGATTTTGATATTTTTGTGATAATATGATAATAGTGACTTATATAATGTGACTATCTTGTTTGGACTTGTATATAATGTGTGGATCTTATTTTGATCCTTGTTTGAAATAAGGTTGGTATTATCTAAATATACACATCATGATAGACTACCATAAAAATCCTTATAATAAAATATTGTTTCTATGATGTAGTGGATTTTTGAAGTTGGATTTTGTGACTTCAAGTAATATATTAGATTGATGGTAGATGTAGCTATATTTTAAAAAAATTGCATGCTCAATATTTTATATTTGAAAATTAGGATGGTTGATGATGGAGATTGTATTTTGGATTGGTATTTTTTTTGAGGTATTAAGTTGTATATGTTTATATATAGCCTACTAATGTTTTATAAATGAAAATCATTCTAGGTTCTTAATAGAATAAAGTTCTCAATATTTCTTAGAAAAATAAGTTACATAAAAACTGCTTTCTTCATCTTTAGAGGAACAAAAAAAAATTATCGCTTATTTTTTATTATATCTCATTAATTCTGTAATGCCCCTCGAGGAATTATTCTTATGATAGTTATGTTAGATGCTAATGAATCTTATGTGTGCTTTTGACTTCCTTATTGATGATTGAATTCCTCTTGATTGAGATATTTTATGATATTTTGATTTGATATATGTTAGTTATGCACTTTATCTTTATGGATGATTAAATGTTCGATTTTATTTTTTTAAATTGACCCATGGATTGACATATGTCCTTAACTTATGAGATGTATCATGTGTGGTTTTCATGTTATTTGTTTGATTCTTTATGGGGTGTGAGAGGATGATCTTTTGTTACTCACTTCAGAGAGACACAAAATGTCACGATTCTCATTCACCAGTTTGCATTTAATTTCTAGTTATATGTATGTTATTTTTACATGTGCTTTTCTCACTGATGCAGGGTTACATGTACAAGGCATCGTCTCCACTTGGTCCTTAGGTTTGAGCGTGCCTACATAATCCCAGTGGAAGTTGTGGGAGATAGCATAAGACCCAATTTTCATACCCTTAGCCTTTCTTGGTAATAGAGAAGTGTCGTTTGTTTACTGTCAACTTAATCAGAATGCCACATAGGCAATAATTTGATGTTCTTTGGTATGTTGTTTATGTCTATTTATGTGTTTCGTATGGGTTTTTTGATTTATTCTATTGTTATATTTTTAGTTAATAAAGTTACTATAAGGTGTTATTTATATTTGGTATGAGTTAAATTAATCTCTTTCTTATGTGTATTAAATTTTTATGTCTATATGTATGTGTATGTGTATGTGTATGTGTATGTGTATGTGTATGTGTATGTGTATGTGTATGTGTATGTGTATGTGTATGTGTATGTGTATGTGTATGTGTATGTGTATGTGTATGTGTATGTGTATGTGTGTGTGTATATATATATATATCTATGTGTGTGTGTGTATTGAGGTAATAGTACTTTTATATATTATTAATAAAAAATTTAATGATTTGTATAAATAAATTAAAATAAAAGCTTCATTAGTTAATAAATTAAGTTATTATATGTTATTTGAAATAAATTAATTAGTAAATAAATTTAATGAAATTTAAATTAAACTCATTATAATTTTAGAAATCTTATATTTGAACTAGGGTGAAGTGTTGATTTTTGGGGGAAGTTTCTTTCTCCTATAAAAAGTTTTGGGGGAAGCGATAAATTATTATTGGGAAAAAAAATTTCCAATGTTGGGGAATGTTTTTTTCATTTTTTTTAACTTTTTGGGAGATTGTCAAAAAATATTTCACTCTTTTTGGAAATGTTAGTCTATTCCTCTAGGGTTTCTTTGGTTGCTTGAAATTTATAGTATCTACTCAAACCCTTAAGAGTTTTTAGATATATGATTGCTCCTAATTAGAGGAAATTTCCTATGCCTCCTTATCTGTTGTTGCATTTTTAGAACTAGCTTATTACGTTAGATAATGTATTGCCATATGATGAAGTACTTGTGTTATACACGTAATTTGATTTAGTATAGATCATGAGAACTTGCTTGGAAGATATTAAGTGCATTTACATAGTCAACTAAAGGTCTCTCTCTCTCTCTCTCTCTCTCTCTCTCTCTCTCTCTCTCTCTCTCTCTCTCTCTCTCTCTAGAAATTAAAACTATCTACATCATGTGTACTATATTTCCTATATATGTCTTCTGGTCGTGAGTGAATGTTTGTGATTTTTATGAGACTCTTGTATGTGATCTCTTTAAGGATTCTACCATGTGCTTTTGCATGACTAACTCAATTAAAGACTTGCTTATGAACATTATGATAATGTGCTTCCAATTGACATATTGAATTGACTTTGTATAAAATAGGATGTGTAAATGAAGAACATGTTTGATGTGTATTCATATTCATATATTAGTTAACTAATAGTTCTCTCTCCCCTCTTATTTTCGTATCTTGATATTCAATGAAAGACGATAGTTAAAAATGTATTTGTATCAATGAGAAGTGGTGAGTGTTTACACAAGAGGTTTTGTATGCAAGAAAAAATTGTCTATATAGACCTCATTTGGGAAATTAGGACCTTTAGTTTCATCTGTAATTTTATGAAATGTCATGCTTCTAAGCAGGCAACAAAATGAAGTAAAGTACAATAAAGGCAATATTCATAGGGAAAAATTTAATCATCTTTGTATGATCTTGTTGGTTTACGTGCATATTATAAATTGTGTGACTAACAAATTCTCCCCCTCTTCACTCTACCTAGATATAAGAAATCATAAAAATGCTAATAAATCATGTATTTGATATTGTATGGCTACCCCTAGTTATGTGTTAAGAGTTGTTTCTATCATGTTCGCTTGAACTTGTGATAGTGTATTAAGGGAGAACACTATGGAGATTAGATCTAGGCATGTTGGGTAATCAAAGAGTGTTGATATTAGTTTAAGGAAATAAAAGTGTATTTTCTATGATGAAATTTATTTGTAACAATTTGGATTATATGATATTTTGGAAGAAGTGTGAATTTGATTAAGTGGATTGTGTGATATGCACTAGATAAATATTAATGGTCTACAAACTTATTGTTTTGACAAGTGTTTTGGGATGCTTACATGGATTCTATTTGCATTATGTTGGTATTAGGTGTTTTTTGTATGTAATTATATTTGTAGACACCTAGAATTGTCATGTTTATTTAAATAAATATTTTTATTTATTTAATTATTTTATCCTATTTCTTCTATTAATTAAATAAATCTTATTTATTTAATTAATTTATTAATCCTCTTCTAATCCTTTCCTCATTTAAATAAATACTTTATTTATTTAAATTGTCTTTTTACTAAATTAAATAAACATTTTATTTATTTAATTGATCCCACTTCCTCTATTAATTAAATAAATCTTTACTTATTTAATTAATTCATTAGCATTTTTATTCTATGACACATGTCCTTCATGTCTTAATTCTTCACTTACCTACCTCCTTTATCATATAATTATTTCCTATACCTACCCTTTAATCCTAGCCGATCATTTATCTTTACACCTCTCAATCTTATCCCTTCATTTCTTATAGTGTTCTCTATATAAGAGGATGCCCTCTTCATTATCAACCCTAATCATCTAATCGTCAAAAATCTAATGAAATTAAGCCTTTTGCAATCAATCTATCAACCACAATCTGTTCTTTGTTGAGCTCTTGTGCACACATTAAATATGAGAGCAAATATATCAAACAAGATGAATATAGATAGGAAAAAATGGAGATTGAAACCCTACTAGACATGTGAATGGTATATCTTGGTTTATTTTATTTATTTGCATGGTCTTAGGCATCTTTGCTTGTGTATGGTGGATCATTTTTATTGTTAGGCTAGGGTTTTATGGTTGATCCTTGTTAGTCTTTCAATATTGTTGTTTCCATTAATCCATTTTCACCATATGCATATGAGAACATCTATGATCAATACCATTCATATGCATTATATCCCTCCTCCTCCGCTCGGTGGCTCAGGCATGGGACTATCTCAAAGAGAAAAGACACCACCCAAGAATGACTTAAAACAAAAAATCAAGGATTTGCAAAAGAAAATAGCGGACATGAATACACTAAAGCAACAATATACAATGGAAGATATATGTCCTTACATATTTGATAAAAGTGATCCAATGCCTCCATTCCCTCCACATTTTGTGACACCAAAATTTGATAAGTACAAAGGAAAAGGGGACCCTAAGGCACACATTAGATAGTTTTTCATAGATTGCGTTGACATAGCAAGAGAAGAAACATACTTGATGAGATTGTTTCCACAATGCTTAGGTGAACAAGCAATGGAATGGTTCTCCCAATTTCCATCTAGAATTAAGTCATGGGGTGATTTAGTAGAGGATTTTATACAACACTTCTGTGTCAGTGGATACATTGTGTAATAAAAAGCAAAAAAATGGGGAATCTTTCTCTTCAATTTTATAGTGATGGAGAGGTCTTGCTAGTCGATGCTCTTGTGATATACCAAAAAAATAAATGGTAGAAATGTTCACCCAAAATATCAACAAGGATACTGGATATGAGCTATGAAAATATTGTTTCTTTATCTTCAAGGAGGTCATTGAGAAAGGAATGGCAACAGAAAAAGTCCTTATTGAACAAGGTGTCATTAAGATATTCAAAGAGAACAAAGAGGAATCAAATGGAAAAGACAAATCCTACTTTTGGAACAAGAATAAGAACATAGTCAATGAAGGGGTAGTAGATACAAATGTTGTGAAACCTAAGATAACTTTCCCTATTGCAATTTCCTCTAATACGAACAATCAAGTGAAAAATCAAAGGCAATCAAAACCTCAAAGGAAATACACTCTATTGGGAGAACTGATTGAAACATCGTTTAAGTAAGTGGCAAATAAGATCATAACACTACCTAAAATTCCACCATATGAGCCAAAAGTGAAACCAAATTGGTGGAATGATGATGAATATTGTGAGTATCACAAGAGTAAAGGGCATCTAACTAGCAATTGTCACAGAGTGAAGAATATCATACAAGATCTTATTAACAGAGGCAACATAGAAGTTGATGGTCACACCTCCAATGAAGAGCATGTGATGTTTAAGGAGCCATTTCCTAAACATGATAAAGGAAAAGCTAAAAATAAAGACAATCAAGCTAATTATACCAAGACACCCTATGATTATGATTCTACTATTAATCACATATTAATGTGTAGACACCTAAAATTAATTAAAATAATATTTAATTAATTTAAGTCTATCCACATAATTAACCAGTTTAATTGTGTTAATTCCCTTCTTCTGAAGGCTAATTAAAACTAATTTAATCAATCTTATCACTATAGTCTAATAATTAATTTATCAATAAATTAATTATTTCCTCATTCTTCTAAAGTCACCTCACCCATTATTTCTTCTAAAACCCACTTAATTAATTTTAAATAATAAACCTAACTAAAGTGATTCTACAAATCACTTTTCCTAATCTCCACTTAGCCTAATTAATTCTTCTAGAAGTATGCTTATCATTATCCTCCAATTTCATATTTCTCCACTCATTATCTCTACTCATGTCAAATCCTTCTAACTTTCCCACTTGCACTCTAATCTGTCATTAACACACATAATCAATCCCCATAATCATTTGCACATCCCTAATCAGCTTGATCCTTTCAAATAAATTCAAATTCTTTGAATCTCCCCATGCATCCTCTTCCCAAGGATTTTTTAATTCCTTTATCCATTTAGTCTTCCCACACATCCTCTTATTTTGGAATTTTTAATTCCTAAAGTTCCTTCCTCCAAGGAATTTTATATTCCTTTTTCTCTTCCCAGTGTACTTGGGAGCTCTTCCCCATGTACCTTGAGAGGTGTGGAGATAATAAATGTCTTTATGGCATATCTCTTGAATCACACACCTTGTCCTCTCTATCCATGTGCTCCCTCTCAAATGGATCTCAACCCTTCATCCCAAAATCAATCTTGGCCCTTCATTTTGGCCTCCTCCAATTTATAAATTGGAGTCTCCTATCCTCACAAATCATCCAATTTCCATACATTCTTATGTTGGCCATTTCATCCACTTCTAATCTAATATTATGCTATTAATTTGAAATCTAAAATAATCCATCATGCCATCATAATGCCTAGATCTTCTCTCATCTAATCCATATCCATCATCATTCAAATCCAATCCAAATCCAAATAATATTATTGTGTGTGGAGAGCAATCCACATCCCAATCAAGGAGCTAATAAAAAAAAGTTAAGGAGGGGCGCATCCTTGGCTTCACCAATACCTCAATCGGAGGAACAAGAGAGATCTCTCTCTTGCAAGGTATAAGAAACTTGGTTTATACTTTATTTAGTTTTTTATGTTTTTTTGGATTTAAACTAACCATCTAACCTTGCATTGGTTTTCCCTTGCTTCATTTTGGCATGCACGGTGGGAGCCATGTCCAAATTTCTAACATTTGTGTGAGGTTGTAGTGTTTTTACCTTGCAGTTTTTCACTTTAGCACATTGGTCTGCACTTCAGCGCATTCACCTCATTTTTTCAACGCGTTTGCCTCACTAGTTCAACACGTCAACCATCATACATCATGAGAGATTTGAAATTTAAATTTTATGATTGTCATTTTGTAGGTAATTGGTCAATCAGTGCCTACGCAGGCTTCAAAATGCATGTTCTTAATGAAAAAATCCTCCCGCCTAACATTTTTTTGATTTTTTCATTAAAAATTGTGAATCAGCGTGTGTGCTTAGTGAAAAAAATAGTTTTTGTAAAATGAGCATAACTTTTCACTCGAGTGTTAGATTTTAAAAATTCAAAATGAGTTGGAAAGACGAATTAGAGATATAAAATGGGTTGTCATTATATTTTGTATATCATTTAAAAAATAATAATTTAACACATTCAAAGTCAACCCTTATATTTAAACTATAAATGCACTTAATTTTCGCATATGAAATCATTTTCTTTCAAAAAAAAAATTGAAATTACCTAGAAAACCATAAAGAAACTGATTTTAAAATATTTTTTGGGCCAATCATATTTTGTTTTCAGCCTCTTGTTTTCTGAATGCCCAAGATCAATTATCATAAACTCCTAATCATTGTTCTAAAATGTTTTGTCGATGGAAATCATGTTTTTCCACTAAAGTAGATTTCTTTTTCATGTCTTAGTTTAGAAAACATATTTTTTTAAGTTACAAGGAACAAGTTTTTTCTATATCTTGTGCACTTGCACACATGTAGGGTGGACCCACCATTGTACCAAGTATCCTCTCCCCTCACCTTCATGGATTTTGGGTGTAAGAGAAACGTAATCAACAACGCCTGCCTTTTCCTTTTTGTAGTGAGGGGTATTTTTGATGGGGATTTTGTAACCTCACAAGGGTATCTCGAATTTTGAGACATCGGGGATGTTGACCTTCCTGACACAATCTCGAGTAGGTTTTCTGAGCCACTATATAAATATGTTGGTCAAATGGCTGACGTGCTGAGTGAATTCAACATATGTGGGGGCGTTCCCTACATCAATAAGCTCAATTAGAGACTTAAGCGGCTTGCTTCGATATTTCATTGTTGGATTGGTGATCACTTAAAAATTTCACTAAGAACCTTGTTTAGTAGCCCAAAATCCCACATTCATAGTACCAAGGATGCAGATCATACCCTCAAGTTACCTCTCATGTACCCACTCAAGATGAGACAGTAATTCCCCATATAATACATCCTTTGGGGTAATAAAATCTGGTATGCCCGAGAAGTAAGTGCACTGTAAGGGGGAGCCAGTACTACCAGAATCTCTATATATCTACTTGTTTGAGGTATCTCTTGTGCGAGAGGCCTATTGAATAGTTTCCATCTTCCAACCTAAGTTGTATGTCTCATGCGTGTCTTCATCTTGTACAAAACTAGTGAAATTTTGTTTGGGCTAATCTAGGTTCCCTTCACTTTCACGCTTGTCATAAAGCATTTCTTTGGCCAATGTTCTCTTCATTGTTTTATTTCTCTTTCCAAGAGTTGATAAAATCAAAAAAATTCCTGAATTCATTTGACCAAACCCTTCAACCTCCACTTTGTCACTTTCAAACCTCTATTTCATCTCCGTTTGCGCTAAACCCTCGATCAATTTTCATCCATCCAAATGACATCAATCCCCAACTAATATCTTTATCCCATCATCAATCCAATCTTGGGTAGCCTTCCCTTTCTTCTTCCTTCCATCAATCCCTAATCATTTTCTTATCACCTTCGAGTACTTAGCACATCAACCTAATCAAATCTCCAAAAATCCAAATCAATCAATCAATATTCGTTTAATCCAATCCTCGATCATCAATTCTAATGGAAAGTCAACACTTTGTGAAAGTTTGATTTAGACCTTTATCTTTAATCAATCATCAATTGGCTTTTAGTGCTTGGGAAAGAATCTCCCCCAAGTACCTTTGCTTAATCATTTGGGTTGATCAAAACCCTAAATCCTTTTGCCTTATTTTTCTTGGACATGTAAGTTCACCCTAAGTAGAAAAAGGCTTAATTATTTGGATCCTCTTTCCCTATTATGCTTAGGAATGTAAGTCCACCCTAATGTGAGGCCCTACACTGACTCATCCTAGCATTTCAGTATTTTTCATGTCGAAACTATTATGGATGCTTTATTTTTATACATTATGGATTGGGAACTTATATGATTTCATGATTTGGATAGCATTGATAGATATTGATGCTTCATTTCTATGCATTATAGATATAGAACTCTATTTGATTTGAGAATAGGATTACTTTGTGATGATATATGTCATTATTGGAATTGCAGGACTTTACTATGGTGATAGATATAGGATGCAAGTTTATGTATGGATAAAAATTATGAGGATTAAGATAATTGCTTATGTGGATTTATTTTGATACAAGATATATTGATTTTGTTTAATATCAATTGTATGTAGAGTGTTTGACGTGTATTCTTAATCATGTGTTTAAATATTATATGAAGTTATTTCGAAGTACTAATGTGTAATTGAGATGCACAGGAAAAATTATCCATGTGACCATGGAAATATTATGAAGAACCAAACCTAGACCTATGTACGTTCGTAAAGCCAGGGGTTGTCTATTTGGAGAGAAAACACCCCGTATGTATTGTATTTTATTTGTAGTAGTGAATGATGCATGTGTGTTAAATTTTATTATTGATTTATTTCAATCCAACAAGAGACAATTTCCATGTGTAATTTTGTAATGTATTTTATTGTGTCACTTGACACATGTATTGATTGATGTCTTGAATTTTGACTTGTCTCTTGAAGGGAGTTGTTTAACTATAGTTTTTTCAAACATTTGAATGTGGTTCTAAAATTTCCTTGGGTAGAGATTCTTTGGAGAGGCCAACTTAAGTTTGACCCGAAAATAAACTTCAGATGGGTTTATAAGGGGTCAAATGGACTCCTAGGGGTAGTTTAAAGGTGTTTCGTAAAGCCCATAAAGTATACCTATGAGTTAGGAGTTTTTTTAGGCATGTGTCTACTCCCATGTGACTGTTTAGTCATCCCAAAAAGTGGATTTTCTAAGATGTGCGAAAATTCAAAATTAGAATGTGCCATCTAGGATAGATAACCTTCCCTTCTGATGAAAGATCCTTTCCGATCTTTTTCTTACTTTTTCCTTTTTCAATTTTAGATACCTGTGAGAACTCTCACTGAGGTCTTCTTAGGCAGGAATGTGAGATTTTGTGGGTAATCACCCACTCTCCATTTTTGGAGACTAGGCATTTTTGAAAAGTTTGGTTTTTTGGATTCAAAATTTTGGGCTAAGTGTGGCAGAAAGATTTGTGGATTTGGGCAGCTCATCCTCAAACTAGTTCTAGAATACCATTGGGCAGATTGAAGGTTGGTTTATCTTCTCCTTGTGTTTCTTCCATGTTGCATGTTTATGTTGGAAAGTTAGTTTGTATGTAAAAATGGTTTTCT
Organism: Cryptomeria japonica; assembly: GCF_030272615.1. Taxonomy (NCBI): domain Eukaryota; kingdom Viridiplantae; phylum Streptophyta; class Pinopsida; order Cupressales; family Cupressaceae; genus Cryptomeria; species Cryptomeria japonica. The sequence continues at coordinate 579,936,923 of NC_081407.1, read as the reverse complement.
TGTATTTTCCTTTGTGAATATTATTTTGTGTTCTATCTTTTATTCCTTGTATGCATTTTTTCTATGTCTTGGGAGTAACCAAGGCCTTCTACTCTTGGAAGAGTAGGATGGTCTTGCGGGTTGTAGAAGTTTGACAACCCTTGAGTGAGATACTCTCTTTATGAGAGCGAACTCAAGGGGTGTATTTGTGACCCTTGCTGCATGGCCTGGTTTTTGCATTTGGGGGTCATAGGGGGAGAAAGTATGGCATGAATGCCTTGGGGGGCATAAGGAATGTGGGGTTTATGATTTTATGAAATAACTTGTTTTCCATGAGGTGGCATTGTGTTCTACCATTCTTGTAGTCTCCTCAGTGTACTTGGTCCACTACCACCCATGTGAAATCATCACATGTTATGATGAAGTGTAGCCTTGGTTGGGAAAGTGTTTGCTATATGTTTTTTGCTTGCTTGTTGCGTTTACATGTCTGTAACCTATCTAGGGCTTGGTTCTCCAAGCTCGGGGGTGGCTTCTAGTAAGCCTAGGCTGGGAGGTGAGCACTCCATGGTCATAGCCTTTTGAGTTATTTGTAGGTTGTTGGAAGAATAGAATAGGACAAGTAGAAGTTGTTGAAGTTATTTGTTTGGAGAAAAAGATTGGAAATGGAATATTTATATTTGAAGTTGCATTAATGTAAAGGGAAACCATGTTGTATCTATTTTCGAAAGGAAATGTATCTATTCTTTTTTAAAGTCCTCATTTATTAGAAATGAGAGATCCTTTTGTAAGGTTGACTATATTGTAATTTAAATGTACTCTAAAGAAATGCATTTATTTTGTTAAAGTATTATTGTGTTGCGAAAAAAAAAATGTTTATCTTGGAATAAGTTCCCTATAGTTATTGAAATTATATTTGTAGTATGCATGTTAGTTTTGAAAATGAAAAGTTTATTTTGCATATTATTTCTAAAAATAAAAGGATCAGTTTATTTCCTTATGCATATCTCTAAGGATAAATTTAAATAATATCACCTTTATATAGTTGTTGTTGAATTTATTGAATTCTGTCATTTACTTATTTGCAGAAAATAAAATCTAGAGTTAAATAGTCTAGTTAATTTAAATAATATCATATTCTATAGTTGTTGTTTAATTGTATTGGATTTCTGTCAATCATTTATTACAAAAAATAAATCTAAATTATTTAGTCTATCTCTGATTTAAGCAGCAAGGTTATCAAAATAAATAAATAATACATTGATCTAAAATTGAATAATTTAATTAATCTGTTCAAAGGATTAAAATAATAACATATATTGGCATGGTAAAATCATCCTAGAAACCTTGTGCATCTAAAATATATCTATCTATATATATATGCAAAAATATATATATGTATAATTTTATTTAAAATATATATATATATATACAATTTTATTTAAAATATATATATATACACATCAATTTATTTTTAAAATAAATTAAAAAAAAAAAAAATTAAAAAAGAAGGGGTTTTGGAGGGGTCGACCCCACTGTGTGGACACACAGTGGGTGGCGCCCGACACCGCCGCCACTGTGTGTACACACAGTGGCAGCTGGGGAGAACACACTGTCGCCGCCATTAGCAACCCTTCCCCCCCCCAAAAAAAACCTCCGCCGATCTTCCTCCATGGCCGCCGCTTCCCTTCGGGCCTCCTCCCTGCAACACAAAAAAAAATCATGGAGCCCTAACCCGATTGGGGTTAGGGTAAACTTGATATTTTAAAAGAAATAAAAGGGAGGTTAAGATAATGGGTTCTACTTATAATATTTAAAATTAGGGTTCATGGGTAATTTGAAAATAATGTATGTTTAAAAAAAAGGGGGGAATATCCTCACATATAAATATATAGGTGTTTAATAGATAAATATATATAAATATATATATATATATATATTCATATGTATATTTATAAATATACATACATACATATATATATATATAGTTTAAAATTATGGATGTATAAATTTGACTTTAATTCAATTAGTTTATTTAACATTCATATTTTATATATGTTAAATAAACATTTAAATTTGAAGTCTTAAATTTTAAATTAGATAGGAGTTAATCATTTAGGAAATTTATTCTGTTGTAAGTTATTTCACTATAGGAAATATTTTTAGTCCACCTAAATATAGGTTTCTGATGAGATTAAACTTTAAAGGAATATTCATTATAAATTTAATTGACCCTTTAGTCGAATTAGTTGACTACATTTTAATTATTGTTAAAATAAAATTTAGGCATTAATACATCTAAGTGCTAGGACTAATTTAATTAGTTCCTAAAAGCAATAAATGATTATTGGAGATTAATATTCTCTTCGTCAATTAATTTTAGTGAGTTATGACTAAGTTAATTTATTGATTAAAATAGATGAGATAATAAATAATTCTTTTAGTATTCCGTAATTTATTTTTAAATTATTTTCGCTTACTTGAGTTACTGGTTAGAGTTAACTCAGTACATAGTTAAGACAAAACATGTTAGTGCATTTCATTTTAGCAAATTTAATATTTTTAGGTTGTTATTTTATAAAAAATTTATCCCGTTTGTGCCCAAAAGTTTGGGCATGACATTTTTGTATCAGAGCTAGGTTTCCAACACTAGGAACCTTTCTCCATTACGTTTCGCTGTAATTATTTAATTTATTATATTAAATTAAATTTCTATGATATTTAATTTTAACTAATTAAATATTTCTCTGAAAAAATAGTTATTTATTTTATTTTATTTTATTTTTCATTAGGATGCCTCCAACTATGCGACAAGCTCACAAATGTGGTAGAGGTCCTAGGCGTGAAAGAATGGCATGCAAAGAGGTCAATAGGGAGCAATTGGTTCCTAAAAGGAACCTAGAGGCCCCTCCTGAATGGTCAGTTGACCCAGACCAAGACATATTAGAAGCACTCCAGAACCTAATAGGGATAGTCCAAGAAAAGCTTCCAGCAGAGGATCATCATGTTGAAAATTAGAACTCAAGGAGCCATAGAATGACAAATAGGGAACAGAATAGGATTCCACCTCATAATCCCATAGAGAGTCAGGCTGGGCATGAGCCTGAGTCCATTCACCTACCAGGACCACCTCCAGTGGTAGAGCTAGTGTATTATGAGAGATCATGTTAGGATTCAGGGGATCTAATCAGAGAGGTTATGCACCTCCAACCACCATCTTTTGGGGGATCTACCGATGGGGTAGAAGCCAAGGCTTGGCTTTTGAGCCTAGATAGGTGTTTTGTATTGCACTCTTATGAGAGCAATCTAAAGGCACATGTAGCAGTCCACCTATTGAGAGCAACGACCTCCACATGGTGGAGATAGGAGGAATACAAGTGTGGTTTAGTTGCTGATACTCTCACATGGGAGATTTTTATAGAGAGGTTCAGGGAGAGGTACTTGTCAGAGCATTACATATAGTGTAGGATAGATGAGTTCCATGACCTCCAGCAAAAGGGTCTCTTAGTGACCTAGTACAAGAGGAAGCTCTTTGAGCTCTTGCCATATGTGGACTACCTAAAAGATGGGAAGCTTCTTATCAATCATTTTATCAGAGGGCTGAATGTCGGCATAGCAGGACCAGTGAGGATGTCCGCTCCAGAGATCCTTTGGGTTGCTATGGAGAAGGCTTTGATAGCAGAGGAGATTCAGGTCAAGCCATAGGATACAAGGGATCGGTTCCAGAACCAAAACCCTGTACCCCAGACATACGGGTTTCAGAAACCCCAATGGAAGGGAAATAACAGAGACACATCAGGGTTCTCCAAACCTCCTCCTTCACAATAGTCGCACCAAAACCAGAGGCAGAGGAATCCACAGAGTTAGCAGGGTGCAAAGCCCAAGTAGTGGCAGTCTTAGGGTCAGAGGTGAGATCAGTGATCTCAGGTTCCTTACACACCTCCGGCGAGGACTCAGCAGTGCTCCATGGGTGGGTATAGTGGTTCTAGCAGGACAGGGGGACAATCTTTTTCTAGGCCTCAGGGCATCCAGTTTCAGGCACACGACGCTTGTTTCACATGTGGAGCCATGGGGCACATGGTGAGAGTGTCCTCAGGGTCAGATGATAGGGAATCAGAGGATGGCAGCTTCAGAGCCTACAGTTGGAGATATGGGCAGGTCCCATAGAGTCTTTGTAGCAGTTGACAACCGTCAGGTAGAGCACCAGGCCACAATCATTGAGGCTGCAGGTATGATTAGAGGTAATAGTGTATCTATATTATTTGATTCAGGAGCTATTGACTCCTTAATATCTCCATTGGTTGTGGAGCGTTACAGGCTAGTGGCAACTAGACAAGGTGTCAGTTAGGAATTGGAGTTAGCTTTAGGGGCTAGAGTGTCAGCGAAATCAGAGGTTAGGGCATGTCAGTGTCAGATTGGCAATACCACCACCTTAGTAGACCTTAGAGTTACACCACTTGGATCATATGGTATTGTACTTGGCATGGATTGGCTTTATGCCCATAGAGCAAAGATGGATTGCTGCCTAAAGTGATTGAGTGTGAGGATGATCAGGGTTCACCCATAGTAATCACCAGGATTCATAGACCCGTATCTCTTCGTATGATCTCCACAGTGCAACTTAAACGGAGCATGCAAAAGGGATGTTAGCTATTTGCCATCACCATCAGTAATAGAGAGGAAGAGGATGAAAAGGAAACATCGATTGATGACCATCCTATCCTTAAGAGATATTCAGACGTGTTTCCTTCAGAGTTACCTAGAATGTCGCCTCATAGAGAGATTGACTTTCATATAGACCTTGTACCAGGAGATGAGCCAGTTTCAAGACCACCTTATAGGATGACCACAAATGAGCTTAATGAGCTCAAGATGCAGCTTGAGAAAATCCTAGAGAAGGGTCACATACATCCTAGCATATCCCCGTGGGGTGCACCAGTCATCTTCATGAAGAAGAAGGATGGATCTCTTCAGTTATGCATGGATTATTGTTAGTTGAACAAAGTAACCATCAAGAACTGATATCCCTTGCCCAAGATCGATGATTTATTCGACCAACTTCAGGGAGCCAAAGTATTTTCCAAAATTGATCTGAAGTCAAGATATCATCAGTTCAGAATAGTGGAAAGTGATATCCACAAGACCACATTTCGCACTAGATATGGCCACTATGAGTTCACTATGGTTCCATTCGGTCTTACGAATGCTCCAGCTATCTTCATGAGCCTCATGAATGGGGTATCCTACATATTTCTTGACCGTTTTGTGATTGTGTCCCTCGATGACATATTGATATATTCTCAGAATGAGAAGGAGCATGAGGAGCACCTAAGACAGGTTTTGGAGTGTTTGAGGGACAATCAGTTGTTTGGCAGTTTGCCAAAGTGTGTTTTCTTTCATTCAGAGGTCAAGTACCTTGGGCACATTATTTTTGGTGATGGGATCTCAGTTGACTCATCAATGATCGGAGCTATTATGGATTGGCCAGCACCAACTAGTGTGATAGAGGTCAGGAGCTTCATGGGCTTAGCAGGTTATTACCAACACTTTGTTGAGGGATTCTCTAGAGTTGCACATCCTATTACTTCTCTTCAGCATAAAGGGAAGAAATTTGAGTGGACAAAGAAGTGCGAGAGGGCCTTTTAGGAACTCAAAAAGGCACTTACTAGCGCACCTATCCTTGTAGTACCAGATCCCTCAACTGACTTCATGGTTTGCACAGATGCTTCCCTAGAGGGTTTAGGAGTAGTCCTTATGCAGGATGGTAGGGCTATAACTTTTGAGTCTAGGAAACTTAAGACTCATGAGCTTAACTACCCTACTCATGACCTTGAGCTTATAGCAGTAGCGCATGCACTTGTGAGGTGGAGATAATTCCTTTTGGGTCATCATTTTGAGCTTCATTCAGACCATCAGAGCCTTCAGTACATATTCACTTAGCCGAACCTTAATGCACGTCAGAGGAGATGGATGGAGTTCTTGTGCGAGTATGATTTTGACATTCACTACATCAAAGGGAAAGAAAATATAGTTGTAGATGCCCTAAGTAGGAGATGTCATGAGGTATACACCATATCTATGGGCACGGATTTGAGAGATCGGATATTACAGCTATTGCCAGAGGATGGACAGTATTTAGAAGTTTGTCAGGTGATACGATCTTAGGAAACTCTAGAAGGAAATATGTGGATTATTCGTTAGAGTCCGATGGACTATTACGCCATAGAGGGTGCATCTATGTACCTTCTTTCAGGGGATTGTGAGAGTTCATTGTCACAGAGGTTCATAAAGCTCCTTATGCAGCACATCCTGGAGTTAAGAAGATGCATGCTGACTTGAGACAATTATATCATTGGCTAGGAATGTGGCAGCTCATTGTTGAGTTAGTAGCCCGATGCCTCAAGTGTTAGAGATTCAAGGTGGAGCACCACCATCCAGGTGGGTTTCTCCAATCTCATGCTATACAAGAGTGGAAGTGGGATACTATATCCATGGATTTTATCATTGGTCTTCCTATGTCATCTCTTTGCCATGATGCCATCTTGGTGATAGTTGAGAAGTTGACCAAACTGGCCCACTTTTCACCAGTTCAAACTACCTTCATAGCACCAGAGGTAGCATAGGTGTTCTTGTGAGACATTGTCAGACTTCATGGCATTCCATGCAAGATTATTTCTAATAGGGATTCCCTCTTCACTTCTTCCTTTTGGAGGCTGTTATAGGCAGCTATGGGCACTAAGCTCAACTTCAGTATAACCTATCATCTGGAAATGGCTGGTCAGATAGAGAGGGTTAACCAGGTGTTAGAGGATATGCTTCACATGTACGTCATGGATCATCAGACCAGATGGGAAGAGTACCTTCCCTTAGTGGAGTTTTCCTATAACAATGGGCATCACACTTCGTTGGGGATGTCACCCTATCAAGAACTATATGGTAGGCCTTGGAGGACACTGTTGAGTTGGGACCGCATAGAGGACAGAGTTTCTATTGGTCCTAAGATAGTTCAGGATATGGAGCAATAGGTGGATTTGATTAGACAACGTCTTAGAGAGGCACAAGATAGACAGAAGAAGTGTGCATATGCAAAGAGGATAGATCGTAGCTACTTGGTTGGAGATAGAGTCTTTTTGAGAGTGCGACTGCATAAGAGTCCAATCCATTATGGAAAGGGTTCTAAGCTCGTACCTCACTTTGTAGGACCATTTGAGATCCTTGAGAGGATAGGAACAATTGCCTATCATTTAGAATTTCCACCTAGCCTATCACGCATCCACGATGTGTTTGATGTATCAGTTTTGAGAAAGTATATCTATGATGAGTCTCATATTTTAGATTGGGATGCCTTGCAGGTGGAGTCGGACGGGAAGCTAGCTTTGGAGCTCATTCGCATTTTGGCATGCCAGATGTTGGCCCTTTGAGGTTGAGAGTTGGAACAGGATAGGGTCTAGTGGGATTGCTATGATGAGGTTATGACTTCATGCGACGACACAACATATATGAGATCATCGTACCCTCATCTTTTGGATGCACTCTAGGAGGAAGTTCATGCCTAGAGGGGGAGGGTATGAGGCCCTACCCTGACTCATCCTAGCATTTTAGTATTTTTCATGTTCAGACTATTATGGATGCTTTATTTTTATACATTATGGATTGGGAACTTATATGATTTCATGATCTGGATAACATTGATATATATTGATGCTTCATTTCTATGCATTATAGATATAGAATTCTATATGATTCTAGAATAGGATTACTTTGTGATGATGTATGTCATTATTGGAATTGCAGGACTTTACTATGATGATAGATATAGGATGCAAGTTTATGTATGGATCAAAATTATGAGGTTTACGATAATTGCTTATGTGGATTTATTTTGATACAAGATATATTGATTTTGTTTAATATCAATTATATGCAGACTGTTTGACGTGTAATCTTATTCATGTGTTTAAATATTATATGAGGTTATTTGAAAGTACTAATGTGTAATTGAGATGCGCAGGAAAAATTATCCATGTGACCATGGAAATATTATGGAGAACCAAACCTAGACCTATGTACGTTCGTAAAGCCAGGGGTTGTCTATTTGGAGAGACAACACCCTGTATGTATCATATTTTATTTGTAATAGTGAATGATGCATGTGTGTTAAATTTTATTATTGATTTATTTAAATCCAACAGGAGACAATTTCCATGTGTAATTTTGTAATGTATTTTATTGTGTCACTTGACACATGTATTGATTTATGTCTTGAATTTTGACTTGTCTATTGAAGGGAGTTGTTTAACTATAGCTTTTTCAAACATTTGAATGTGATTCTAAAATTTCCTTGGGTAGAGAGTCTTTGGAGACGCCAACTCAAGTTTGACCCGAAAATAAACTTTAGATGGGTTTATAAGGGGTCAAATGGACTCCTAGGGGTAGTTTAAAGTTGTTTGCTAAAGCCCATTAGGTATACCTATGAGTTAGGAGTGTTTTTAGGCATGTGTCTACTCCAATGTGACTGTAAAGTCATCCCTACGAATCTTGAGAGGTGTGGAGATAATAAATGTCTTTATGGCATATCTCTTGAATCACACACCTTGTCCTCTCAGTCCATGTGCTCCCTCTCAAATGGATCTCAACCCTTCATACCAAAATCAATCTTGGCCCTTCATTTTGGCCTCCTCCAATCTATAAATTGGAGTCTCCTATCCTCACAAATCATCCACTTTCCATACATTCTTATGTTGGCCATTTCATCAACTTCTAATCTAATATTATGCTATTAATTTGAAATCCAAAATAATCCCTCATGCCATCATAATGCCCAGATCTTCTCTCATTTAATCCATATCCATCATCATTCAAATCCAATCCAAGTCCAAATAATATTGTTGTGTGTGGAGAACAATCCACATCCCAATCAAGGAGCTAATAAAAAAAAATTAAGAAGGGGCGCATCCTTGGCTTCACCAATAGCTCAATCGGAGGAACAAGAGAGAACTCTCTCTTGCAAGGTATAAGAAACTTGGTTTATACTTTATTTAGTTTTTTATGTTTTTTTGGATTTAAACTAACCATCTAACCTTGCATTGGTTTTCACTTGCTTCATTTTGGTATGCTCTGTGGGAGCCACGTCCAAATTTTTAACATTTGTGTGTGGTTGTAGTGTTTTTAGCTCACAGTTTCTCACTTTAGCGCATTAGTCTGCACTTCAGCACGTTTGCCACATTTGTTCAACGCGTCTGCCTCACTGGTTCAACATGTCCACCATCATACAACATGAGAGATTTGAAATTTAAATTTTATGACCGCCATTTTGTAGGTAATTGGTCAATCAGTGCCTGCGTAGGCTTCAAAATGCAAGTGCTTGATGAAAAAGTCCTCCCACCTTGAATTACTCATTAAAAATTGTGAATCAACATGTGCATTTAGTGAAAAAAATAGTTTACGTAAAATGAGCATAACTTTTCACTCGGGTATCAGTTGTAAAAATTCAAAATGAGTTGGATAGATGAATCAGAGATCTAAAATGGGTCGTCATTATATTTTGTATATCATTTAAAAAATTATAATTTAACACATTCAAAGTCAACCTTTATATTTAAACTATAAATGCACTTAATTTTGGCATATGAAATCTTTTTCTTTAAAAAAAAAACTTGAAATTACCTATAAAACCATAAGGAAACTGATTTTGAAATATTTTTTGGGCCAATCATATTATGTTTTCAGCCTCTTGTTTTCTGACTGCCCAAGATCAATTATCATAAACTACTAATCATTGTTGTAAAACGTTTTGTCGATGGAAATCATGTTTTCCCACTAAAGTAGATTTCTTTTTCATGTCTTAGTTTAGAAAGCATTTTTTTTTTAGTTAAAAAGAACAAGTTTTTTCTATATCTTGTGCACTTGCACATGTGTAGGGTGGACCCACCATTGTACCAAGTATCCTCTCCCCTTGCCTTCATGGATTTTGGGTGTAAGAGAAACATGATCAACAACGCCTGCCTTTTTGTTTTTGTAGTGAGGGGTATTTTTGATGGGGATTTTATAACCTCACAATGGTATCTTGAATTTGGAGACATTGGGGATATTGACTCTCCTGACACAATCTTGAGTAGGTTTTCTGAGCTTCTATATAAATATGTTGGTCAAATGGCTGAGGTGTTGAGTGAATTCAACATATGTGGGGACGTTCCCTACATCGATAAGCTCAGTTATTGACTTAAGTGGCCTACTTCGATATTTCATTGTTGGATTGGTGATACCTTAGAAATTTCACTAAGAACCTTGTTTAGTAGCCCAAAATCCCACATTCATAGTGCAGGGGATGCAGATCGTACCCTCAAGTTACCTCTCATGTACCCTCTCAAGATGAGATAGGAACTCCCCATATAATAGATCCTTAGATCTTTGGGGTAATTAAATATGGTATGCCTGAGAAGTGAGTACATTGTAAGGGGGAGCTAGTGCTACCAGAATCTTTATCTATCTTCTTGTTTGAGGTATCTGTTGTGCGAGAGGCCTATTGAATAGTTTCCATCTTCCAACCTAAGTTGTATGTCTCATGCGTGTCTTCATCTTGTACAAAACTAGTGAAATTTTGTTCGGGCTAATCTAGGCCCCCTTCACTTTCACGCTTGTCATAAAGCGTTTCTTTGGCCAATGTTCTCATCATTGTTTTATTTCTCTTTCCAAGAGTAGATAACATCAAAAAAGTTCCCAAATTCATTTGACCAAACCCTTCAACCTCCACTTTGTCACTTTCAAACCTCTATTTCATCTCCATTTGCGCTAAACCCTTGATCAATTTTCATCCATCCAAATGAAATCAATCCCCAACTAATATCATTATCTCGTCATCAATCCAATCTCGGGTAGCCTTCCCTTTCTTCTTCCTTCCATCAATCCCTAATCATTTTCTTCTCACCTCGAGTACTTAGCACATCAACCTAATCAAATCTCCAAAAATCCCAATCAATCAATCAATATTCCTTTAATCCAATCGTCGATCATCAATTCTAATCAAAATTCAACACTTTGTGAAAGTTTGATTTAGACCTTTATCTTTAATCAACCATGAATTGGCTTTTTGTGCTTGGGAAAGAATCTCCCCCAAGTGCCTTTGCTTAATCATTTGGGTTCATCAAAATGCTAAATCCTTTTGCCCTATTTTTCTTGGACATGTAAGTTCACCCTAAGTAGAAGAAGGCTTAATCATTTGGATCCTCTTTCCCTATTATGCTTAGGAATGTAATTCCACCCTAATGTGAGGCCCTACCCTGACTCATCCTAGCATTTCAGTATTTTTCATGTTGAGACTATTATGGATTCTTTATTTTTATACATTATGGATTGGGAACTTATATGATTTCATGATTTGGATAACATTGATATATATTGATGCTTCATTTCTACGCATTATAGATATAGAACTCTATATGATTCTAGAATAGGATTACTTTGTGATGATTTATGTCATTATTGGAATTGCAGGACTTTACTATGATGATAGATATAGGATGCAAGTTTATGTATGGATCAAAATTATGAGGATTACGATAATTGCTTATGTGGATTTATTTTGATACAAGATATATTGATTTTTTTTAATATCAATTGTATGCAGAGTGTTTGACGTGTATTCTTATCCATGTGTTTAAATATTATACGAGGTTATTTGGAAGTACTAATGTGTAATTGAGATGCGCAGGAAAAATTATCCATGTGACCATGGAAATATTATTGAGAACCAAACCTAGACATATGTACGTTCGTAAAGCGAGGGGTTGTCTATTTGGAGAGACAAAACCCCGTATGTATTGTATTTTATTTGTAATAGTGAATGATGCATGTGTGCTAAATTTTATTATTGATTTATTTATATGCAACAAGAGACAGTTTCCATGTGTAATTTTGTAATGTATTTTATTGTCTCACTTGACACATGTATTGATTAATGTCTTGAATTTTGACTTGTCTCTTGAAGGGAGTTGTTTAACTATACCTTTTTCAAACATTTGAATGTGGTTCTAAAATTTCTTTGGGTAGAGATTCTTTGGAGAGGCCAACTTAAGTTTGACCCGAAAATAAACTTCAGATGGGTTTATAAGGGGTCAAATGGACTCCTGGGGGTAGTTTAAAGGTGTTTCGTAAAGCCCATAAAGTATACCTATGAGTTAGGAGTTTTTTTAGGCATGTGTCTACTCCCATGTGACTGTTTAGTCATCCCAAAAAGTGGATTTTTTAATATGTGCGAAAATTCAAAATTAGAAGGTGCCATCTAGGTTAGATAACCTTCCCTTTTGATGAGAGATCCTTTTTGATATTTTTCTTACTTTTTTCTTTTATAGTTTTATAAACCTATGAGAACTCTCACTGAGGTCTTCTTAGGAAAGAATGTGAGATTTTGTGGGTAATCACCCACTCTCCATTTTTGGAGACTAGGCATTTTTGAAAAGTTTGGTTTTTTGGATTCAAAATTTTGGGCTAAGTGTGGAAGGAAGATTTGTGGACTTGGGTGGCTCATCCTCAAACTAGTTCTAGAATACCATTGGGAAGATTGAAGGTTGGTTTATCTTCTCCTTGTGTTTCTTCCATGTTGCCTGTTTATATTGGAAAGTTATTCTGTCTATAAAAATGGTTTTCTTGTATTTTCCTTTGTGAATATTATTTTGTGTTCTATCTTTTATTCCTTGTATTTATTTTTTCTATGTTCTGGGAATAACCTAGGCCTTCTACTCTTGGGAAAGTAGGATGGTCATGCAGGTGGTATAAGTTTGACAACCCTCGAGTGAGAGACTCTCTTTATGAGAGAAAATTCAAGGGGTGTATTTGTGACCCTTGCTGGATGGCTTGGTTTGTGCATTTGGGGGTCATAAGGGGAGAAAGTATGACATGAATGCCTTGGGGGACATAAGGAATACAGGGTTTATGATTTTATGAAATAACTTGTTTGCCATTTGGTGGCATTATGTTCTACCATTCTTGCAATCTCCTCAGGGTACTTGGTCCACTACCACCCATGTGAAATCATCACATGTTGTGATGAAGTGTAGCCTTGGTTCGGAAAGTGTTTGCTATATGTTTTTCCCTTGCTTCTTGTGTTTACGTGTCTGTAACCTATCTAGGGCTTGGTTCTCCAAGCTCATGGGTGGCTTCTAGTAAGCCTAGGCTGGGAGGTGAGCACTCCATGGTCATAGTCTTTTGAGTTATTTGCAGGTTGTTGGAAGAAAAGAATAGGACAAGTAGAAGTTGCTGGAGTTATTTGTTTGCAGAAAAAGATTGGAAATGGAATATTTATATTTTAAGTTGCAGCAATGTAAAGGGAAACTATGTTGTATCTATTTTTGAAAGGAAATGTATCCATTATTTTTTAAAGTCCTCATTTATTAGAAATGAGAGATCCTTTTGTAAGGTTGACTATATTGTAATTTAAATGTACTCTAAAGAAATGCATTTATTTTGTTAAAGTATTATTTTGTTGCAAAAAAAAAAATGTTTATCTTGGAATAAGTTCCCTATAGTTATTTAAATTATGTTTGTAGTATGCATGTTAGTTTTGAAAATGAAAACTTTATTTTGCATATAATTTTAGAAAATAAAAGGATCGGTTTATTTCCTTATGCATATCTCTAAGGATAAATTTGATAGTTCTGATACTTAATATGAGTACAAATCCAATAGCCATCTAGATGAGAGTGGGGGGGTGAATCATACAAACTTAATCATCCATAAAAACATCAGATTCAACCTCGGTAACATATATATCAGCAATATAACCAAAACTGTTAAACATGCAACCTCAAAAGCATATGAACAATATAAACCTCATAACACACGATTTAACTTCGAAACCCAAATAGGGAAAAACCACTATGGGATTTCGGACCCAATAAGAAATATACTCTTCTAGAGTATGCTCGGTTAAAAGAAAATCCTATTAAAGATTACAAACACATTGCTAGATGTGACCCGGCTAAGGGATTTCCCTCAGATCTGTTAGGATCTTCACTTTTTTGGAAGTGACCTTGTCAAAGGATTTCAAACACTCAATCAGAATGCCACCTTGCTAGAGGATTTATATATAAGACTGTTAAGTCCACTTGGTTAAGAGATTTTCTATCACTTTCACAAAATAACAGTAATACAAATCTATCTGCAACTTCACATCTAAAATGCTAAAGCAGATTCTTATTTGTTCGATACAATCTTCACATAGAACTAATCTTGTCTATTTGCTAGGCTTCTATACTCTGTTATTCTAACAGGTCTTCAAGCTTCTGTGCTCAGTAATCACTATGTAGCATCCCTGTGCATACACTTGCCCGCATACATTATTTATCAATAGTTTCCTATTTATAAACAATTAGATAACCGCTTAATCTCCTTGATCACATTTCCCATGATCAATCATAGCCATCAGATCTTCAATCTTGTCTAGGTTCAATGCATCTTTCGATCTGAAAAGATTTTATCCCACCTTGGAACTTGCATACTAGTTTTGGAACTTGTGCTAGGGTATTGCGGTTCAATCTGAGTTGTAGATCTTCATGCCAACTTTTCATTGCCTTAGATTCATTAACAAACTTCTTCCACTACTTACCAATCATTTAATCCACTACAGCTCATCAGCTTCCTTCATTAAATACCACATGTAAACATTTAATGCATTCTGTTATAGCTCGGTTACAACTCGGTAACAACTCAGTGTATACTAAACTTCACTCGGTAGACATTCCACCTTCATTAACCGATAGCGAAAACCTTAAGGTTTACCGACTAGGTTCCTTAGGGTTTACCGACTAGGTTCTTTGGTTGATAACATAGTATAGTATTAACCTTTACAATTTACAACATATGTATGATGTTAAAACAATCTAAAACATCATGATCTCATCATTGTCTGACTCGATAGTAGTTTCCCATTAAATACCTTATTCATCCCCTTATTCATCATATTCTTTCCTATGTCTTTTACCGATATCTTTATAATCTTCATATCATACTTCTCAAGATATGGCAACATCATACTAAATTAGAAAATCAATTTCTTGACATCAACGACAAAATAATAATATCAAGATAGTAAAACATCTTTAATCAGTTATATCCATAATCATCAACAACCTTCTCAATATCCTTTTGAAATGCCAACAATCTTTCATTGTCTGTTATGATGCAATATTACCAACAATCTCCCCCTTTGGCATTGATGGCAAAACCAATTGATTTGACCTTAAAAGATGTGGATTGTTGTGATTCTGAAATGCTTAAATGCTCTCCCCCATACATTAGACTTCTCCTCATTTATGTCTTCTTTCCAATCTGTAGTTTTCTCAGTTTCTTAGTCTTCTCCCCTGATAGGTCTTCTTACCCTTTGTAGGTCTTCTCCCCCTTTGACAACAATGCAAAAAAGTAAAGAACTAAAACATAATTTCTTTCTGTGAGAAGTTATTTCTTGCTGTTGTGTATCAACCAAGTCTTGGTCAGAGCATGTGTCTTCAATTCTTGTTCCCTGTAATATTTCCTATATTATGTCCTGTACACCTTTAGAAAACATCCTAAAGTGTATAACTCAGCATCAACTCCCAAGATATTCATTAGTCATCAGATTGGTGCTTTCACTGAACTCGGTCAGTGAGTAGAAGATAGGGGTAGGACCCCTAACTTACTTTTGAGATATTCAAAAGTGTCCTTTGGTAGTGGCTTGGTGAAGATATCTGCTATTTGCTCCTTTGTGCTAACATATTCCAACACCACTTTCTTCTCTTGAGCTTCTTCTCTAAGATAATGATATTTGATAGATATGTGCTTTGTCTTAGAGTGCATTACAGAATTCTTTGAAATATTAATGGCACTAGTATTGTCACAGAATATAGTTACTGGCTCGATAACTTTCTCATTTATACCTTCCAACAGTTCTTTGATCCATGAAATATTGGTACAATTCAATGCTGTAGCAACGTATTCAGCTTCTGTTGTTGATTGTGAAACACATCCTTGTTTCTTTCTAAGCCAACTTACTAGTCTTTCTCCTAAAAAGAAAGCTCCTCCACTTGTTCTTTTTTTGTCATCAATGTTGCCTGCCCAATCAGCATCAGTATAAACTTTTAAATCAAAATCATTTCCTTTCTAATATACTAAGCCATAATCCTCTATGCCTTTCAAGTATCTAAAAATTCTTTTGATTGTTGTCATGTGTGTTTCCTTAGGATCTGCAGAGAATCTTGCAACTATACCTACTGCATGTGCTATATCTGGTTTGTTGTGAACAACATATTGTAGTTTTCCAATCATGGATCAGTAGAGTGTCTCATCAACAGATGCAGATTCATCATTCTTTGATAATTTTTAGTTGGTAGTCATAGGAGTACTTACTGGTTTTGAATCATCCATTCCAAATTTCTTCAAGATTTCCTTTATGTACTTGGATTGAGTAATAAAAATCTCATTTTTCATTTGCAGTATCTGTAAACCTATAAAATACTTTATCTCGCTAATTAATGACATCTCAAATTCTTTGCTCATTTCATTTCCAAAGTTCTTGCATAGAGAGTCACTTCCACAAAATATAATATCATCAACAAATATGGCTGAGATCAGTATTCCATTTTCATCATTCTTTATATACATGTTGTTGTTCTCACTTGTCCTTATAAAACCAATCTTAATCAAATAAGAGTGCAATCTTTCATACCATGCTCTTGGTGCTTGTTTCAAACCATATAAAGTTTTGTTCAATTTACATACTTGATCTTTATTATTGTCTTCAACAAATCCTTCAAGTTGTTCAATGAAAATTTCTTCTTCTAATATTCCATTCAGAAATGCAGATTTGACATCCATTTGATATATCTTGAAGTTCTTGAAAGCAGCATAGGCCAACAATATTCTAACTCCTTCAAGTCTAGCAACAGGTGCAAAAGTTTCACCATAATCAATTCCTTCTTCTTGAGCATAACCTTTGCAAACTAGTCTTGCTTTGTTTCGAATGACTTCACCTTTTTCATTTAGCTTGTTTTTGAAAATCCACTTTGTACCGATTACATTTTTGTCCTTCGGTCTTGGCATTAGTTTCCATGTGTCATTCTTCTTGATTTGATCAATCTCTTCTATCATAGCATTTACCCAATCTTCACTGTTAAATGCCTCTTTTACTATTCTCAGTTCAAATTTAGATATCAAGCATGTGTTCTCTCTCAGTTTGTTCCTTGTCATCACTGGATCATCCTTATCTCCTATAATATGACTTGGTGCATGATGTCTTTTGACATACTTGGCTAATATAGGCTCGGTAGGCTTTGTATGATCTTCTTCATCACTCGGTAACTGGATATTCTCTTCATTTTCTTCAACAGTCTTCTTGGTAGGACTTCTCGGTTGAACATAGACAAATTCATCATAGTCTTTTGGTTCCTTGGAATTTCCTTCATCATTTCTTTCTGCAAATTCATCAATTTTCACATTTGCACTTTCTACTATTTTGTTAGATGATTTGATCAGACATTTAAATGCTTTGCTTCTAGAAGAGTAACCTAGAAACATTCCTTCTTCACTTTTCTGATCAAACTTGCCATTTCTATCATCTTTCTGAACATAGCATCTACTTCCAAAGATTTTAAAATAACTAACATTTGGTTTCTTATCATACTAGATTTCATATGGTGTCTTCAAAGTACCTTTCTTCAATTGAACTCAGTTCAAGGTGTAAACTGCTATGCTTATTGCTTCTCTCCAAAATGTTTGTGGCACCTTCTTTTCAATCATTAGTGTTCTAGCGCAATCCACAATAGATCTATTTCTTCTTTCAACTATTCCATTCTGCTGTGGAGGTCTCGATGCAGAGACCTATCTTTTAATACCATGATCATTGCAAAATAAGTTGAACTCATCAGATGTGAACTCTCCTCCTCTATCTGATCTACGACATTTCAATTGTCTTCCTGTTTCATTTTCAACTCTTGCCTTGTACCATTTAAACATTTGAAAAGCTTTTGATTTTTCTTTTAAAAACATTACTGACATCATCCTTGAATAGTCATCCACAAATAATATGAAATTCTTATCACCATAATAACTTTGAACTTTCATAGGACCACAAAGATCAGTGTGCACTAGATCTAAAATTCCCTTAGAAGTGTAGGACCTACTTGTAAAGCTTGATCTTGTCATCTTACCCATCTGGCATCCTTAGTACATACCATTCTCAGGTTTTTCAAGACTCGGTAGACCTCTTACTCTGTGCTTCTTTCCTATTTTGATCAGATTATCAAAATTGACATGACAAAACCTTTTATGCCATAACCAGGTATCATCAATCTTTGCATGCAAACACTTATTCTGAGTTGAGTCAAGGTGAAATGTATTACCTTTTTTTTTTGTCCCAGTAGCAGCTAACTTTCCATTTTTGTCATGAACTTTGACAATTCCTTTCTGAAATTCTATTTGGTAACTTGTGTTGTTTAGCTGTGCTACACTCAACAAATTGTATTTCAAACCTTCAACCCAATAAATATCATTGCATCTTGCATTATCAAGAAGTTTTATAGATCCTTTACCTCTTACCGGACATGGTGCATCATTACCAAATCTAACATAGCCTCCATCATAATCTTCTAATATAACAAACTTGTGTTTATCTCCTGTCATATGATCTGAGCATCCACTATCTATAGTCCAAGAATCATTAGTGTTTATGTGAGATATTAGGGCTTTTTCTTCATACCTTTCTTCATCTAAACCATCCTTGATAGCCACATATACTACTTCCTCTGTATCAGTCTCATCTAATTTATCATCATTAGATTGCTCATCAGCTATTAAGCATATCTTTCTATCTCTTCTTCTGAAGTCTCGGTGTCCTTTGTAATGATTATCTTTCTATCTATCATCTTGGTAATCTCTTCTTTTAGTAAAATCTTTGTCAGGACAATTGGAAGCCATATGTCCTATCTTATCACAATTGAAACATTTCAAAGGAAGTTTTCCTTTATACTTACCTTTGCCTCTCAGTAACCTTTTGGCTAATAGTGCTTCAAACTCTTCTTGCTTTCTGATTTCTTCATATAGTTTGTGTACTTCTTCCATGTTCTTCCGAAATCTTTCACTTGCTCCACTATGATCTCCTTCAGAGTACTTATATTTTCTTTCATTGTAATCATTAGATTCATCAAGATGAAAAGAACTAAATGCAGATTCAACTTTATTTACCGAAGATCCATTGTTATCAAAATTACTTAACTCAAATGCATGTAGCTTACCAATAGTAGCATCTAAAGAAACTGGCATATTAGGTACAGACCTCAATTCATTTATTGCAGAGACTCGGATTGCATAAGCTGGTAGAAGGGTTCTCAACAACTTACTTGTTATATCCTTTTCTTCAATAGTTCCACCTGCTCCTTTGATTTGATTGACAATCTCCTTTAGTCTTGTACTGTACTGAGTTATGTTCTCACCTTAATTCATTCTCATAGATTCAAGTTGTCCTCTCAGACTGTCTACTTTTTCTCTTTGAAATGTTCATCTCCTCCATATATTGATATGAGCTTATCCCACATTACCTTTGCATCATTGCAACCTTCTAGATCATTAAACTCTGAATCGATCAATGCAGATGTTATTTCAATCATTGCTTGAATATGTTCTTGCTTTTCCCTTATCTCTTCCATAGTCAATGGATAGGTGCTCGGTGCAACAAAATCATTCTCTAGATAGTATACAACATATTCTCCAACTCTTGATAGATGTAGCTTCATCCTTTTCTACAATGTAGAGAAACTTGACTTGTTCAGATTCGATGCATCCCTCTTATACATCTTTGGATCTTTAACTCAAGTGCCTTTAAACTTTCCTTCCAGAGTCCAAAGCTTTGATACCAATTGATAGTTCTAATACTTAATATAAGTACAAATCCAATATCCAACAAGATGAGAGGGGGGGGGTGAATCACAAAAACTTAATCATCCATAAAAACATCAGATTCAACCTCGGTAACATATATATCAACAATATAACCAAAAATGTTAAACATGCAACCTCAAAAGCATATGAACAATATAAACCTCATAACACTAGATTTAACATGGAAACCCAAATAGGGAAAAACCACAGTGAGATTTCGAACCCACTAAGAAATATACTCTTTTAGAGTATGCTCGGTTGAAAGAAAATCATGTTAAAGATTACAAGCACATTGCTAGATGTGACCTGGTTAAGGGATTTCCCTCAGATTTGTTAGGATCTTCACTTTGTTAGAAGTGACCTTGTCAAAGGATTTCAAACACTCAATCAGAATGTCACCTTGCTAGAGGATTTACATATAAGACTGTTAAGTCCACTCAGTTAAGAGATTTTCTATCACTTTCACAAAATAACAGTAATACAAATCTATCTGCAACTTCACATCTAAAATGCTAAAGAAAATTCTTATTTGTTCAATACAATCTAGACATAGAACTAATCTTGTCTATTTGTTGGGCTTCTATACTCTATTATTCTAACAGGTCTTCAAGCTTCTGTGCTCGGTAATCACTATGTAGCATCTTTGTGTATACACTTGCCCACATACATTGTTTATCAACAATTTCCTATTTATAAACAACTAGCTAACCACTTAATCTCCTTGATCACATTTCCCATGATCAATCATAGCAATCAGATCTTCAATCTTGTCCAGGTTCAATGCATCTTTCGATTTGAAAACATTTTACCCCGCCTTGGAACTTGCATACTAGTTTTGGAACTTGTGCCAAGGTATTGCGGTTCAATCTAAGCTATAGATCTTCATGCCGACTTTTCATTGCCTTAGATTTGTTAACAAACTTCTTCCATGACTTACCAATCATTTAATCCACTCCAGCTCATCAGCTTCCTTCATTAAATATTGCATGTAAACATTTAATGCATTTTGTTATAGCTCGGTTACAACTCGGTAACAACTCAGTGAATACTAAACTTCACTCGGTAGACATTTCGCCTTCATTAACCGATAGTGATAACCTTAGGGTTTACCGACTAGGTTCTTTGGTTGATAACATAGTATAGTATTAACCTTTACAATTTACAACATATGTATGATGTTAAAACAATCTAAAACATCATGATCTCATCATTGTCTGACTCGGTAGTAGTTGCCCATTGAATACCTTATTCATCCCCTTATTCGTCATATTCTTTCCTGTGTCTTTTACCAACATCTTTATAATCTTCATATCATACTTCTCAAGATATGCCACATCATATTGAATTAGAAAATCAATTTCTTGACATCAATGACAAAATAATAATATCAAGACACTAAAACATCTTTAATCAGTTATATCCATAATCATCAACAAACTTCTCAATATCCTGATGAAATGCCAACAATCTTTCATTATCTATTATAATGCAATATTGCCAACAAAATTTAAATAATATCACATTTATATAGTTGTTGTTGAATTTATTGATTTCTGTCATTTACTTATTTGCAGAAAATAAAATCTAGAGTTAAATAGTCTAGTTAATTTAAATAATATCATATTCTATACTTGTTGTTTAATTGTATTGGATTTTTGTCAATCATTTATTGCAGAAAATAAATCTAAATTATTTAGTCTATCTCTAATTTAAGTAGCAAGGTTATCAAAACAATAAAATAATACATTGATCTAAAATTGAATAATTTAGTTAATCTGTTCAAAGGATTAAAATAATAACATATATTGGCATGGTAAAATCATCCTAGAAATCTTGTGCATCTAAAATATATCTATATATATATATACAAAAAAATATATATATACAATTATATTTAAAATATATAAACACACACACACACACACACACACACACACACACACACACACACACACACACACACACACACACACACACACACACACATATATAAATATATATAAATACATATCAATTTATTTTTAGAACAATTTTTTTTAAAATAAATAAATATAATAAAAAAGAGGTTTTGGGGGGGCTGAACCCATTGTGTGGACACACAGTGTGCAGCCCGAGACCCGCCACTATGTGGGCACATAGTGGGCAATGCCCATAGCCCACCATTATGTGGACACATAGTGGGCGACGCTCGGCACCGCCGCTGCCATTAGAAACCCTTCCCCCCCCCAAAAAAAAACCTCTGCCAATCCTCCTCCATGGCCGCAGCTTCCCTTCAGGGCTCCTCCTTGCAACACAAAAAAAAATCATGGAACCCTAACCCGATTGGGGTTAGGGTAAGCTTGATATTTTAAAAGAAATAAAAGGGAGGTCAAAATAATGGGTTCTATTTATAATATTTAAAATTAGGGTTCATGGGTAATTTTAAAATAATGTATGTTTAAAAAAAAGGGGGAATATCCTCACATATAAATATAGGTGTTTAATATATATATATATATATATAGTTTAAAATTATGGATGTATAAATTTGACTTTAATTCAATTAGTTTATTTAACATTCATATTTTATATATGTTAAATAGACATTTAAATATGAATTCTTAAATTTTAAATTAGATAGGAGTTAATCATTTAGGAAATTTATTCTGTTTGTAAGTTATTTGACTATAGGAAAATTTTTAGTCCACCTAAATATAGGTTTCTGATGAGATTAAACTTTAAAGGAATATTCATTATAAATTTAAATGACCCTTTAGTCGAATTAGTTAACTACATTTTAATTATTGTTAAAATAAAATTTAGGCATCAATACATCTAAGTGCTAGGACTAATTTAATTAGTTCCTAAAAGGAATTAATGATTATTGGAGATTAATATTCTCTTTGTCAATTAATTTTAGTGAGTTATGACTAAGTTAATTTATTGATTAAAATAGATGAGATAATAAATAATTCTTTTAGTATTCCGCAATTTAATTTTAAATTATTTTTGCTTACTTGAGTTAGTGGTTAGAGTTAACTCAGTACATAGTTAAGACAAAACATGTTAGTGTGTTTCGTTTTAGCAAATTTAATGTTATTAGGTTATTTTAAAAAAAATTTATCTCGTTCATGCCCAAAAGTTTGGGCATGACACCTAAGTAGAAGAAGGCTTAATCATTTGGATCCCTTTCCTCATTTTGCTTAGGCATGCAAGTCCACCCTAAGTACAAGAAGGCTTAATCATTTGGATCCTTCACCCTATTTTTCTTAGGCATGCAAGTCCACCCTAAGTAGAAGAAGGATCAATCATTTGGATCCTTTGCCCTATTTTTCTTAGGCATGCAAGTCGACCCTAAGTAGAAGAAGGCTTAATCATTTGGATCCTTTTCCCTATTTTTCTTAGGCATGTAAGTCCATCCTAAGTAGAAGAAGGTTTAATCATTTGGATCCTTTCACGCCTCACTTAATTCCTAATCCAAGGGCTAAGGTTTCATTTTAATCCAAATCAATCTTGTCCTAACCCAAGGACCAATCCAATTTAATCAAATTCAACGCAATCCAATAAAATCAAATCAATCCAATGTAAAGTTTATAAGTCCTAGTCCTCATCTTCATCTAACATCATCTCATTACTTTTTTTTGATCAAGTCTATCCAATCCTAACTTATCCCCCCATTCTCATCATTTTGAGGTCACATGTCTACCCAGAATCCACATCCAAACTTCAAAACTTGGTGTGAGAAAATTATCCAACTTCCACCTATCCATATCTTCCATCCCATCCCTTTTACCAAGTCAATCCCAATTCATCTCATATCTCTTTTCCTTCTCGGTCTATTATAGCATATATACCATAAACAAAAAAAGATGCCTGGAAAAAGCGTCATGTGTAGTCCCCCCATCTTCTTTCACTCTACACTTGGAGGCAAGCTTCATCCATGTTATCTTTCCATTTGCATTATCCATATTCATTATCCTCTATCCTCATCCTATCTAAGCCTATCCTCCTTCCCTCTCATTGATCTTGACTATCCTATCCATATCCTCCATCTCATATTTCTCATTCTATCAAAATGCATCCTCCATTCTTATCTTTGATCTTGACCATGCTAAAATAAAAATAATATCCATGCATGCTTTGGGAAAATGCAAGTGTTCATTCTTCCACCATCCATATCCCTTACACAATATTCTTCCATATCATACATCTTTATCCACCATCCATATATCCTTAATTTCAGTACCTTTAGTGAGGCACTTTTCCTCCTTTGCAACATAGTTCTTAGATCCCTATTCAACCTATCCTCCATCCTTTAGTCTCTATATCCTATCAAGATCCATCTTCTTAATCCCTCCATCTCCTATCCAAGAAATCTCCACATCCATCCATCCATCCTCTTACATATCATTGGTACCCCTCCATTTATCTTATATCAACAAACCAATCCCATCATATCATATCATATTCCCCATACCATCCAATCCTATTCACTCCCCCTCCCATTTTATCTAAACCATTTATAATCCCCATCACACTAATATTTTCCCATCAACTTGAGCTTATACTAACTCACATGTAATCCAAACACCCATCCATACTATGTTAATTACATCCAAGCAATAATCCTCTCACCTAGAGATCCTACACACCATCTAGTCTCTTGCATATATCAATCTATCGGTATGCTGCCCATCAGGATGCATCCTTCCCATGTCTGGCAGTTTATCCAAATCCATCTTCCTGCCCATTAGGATGTATCCTTCCCATGTATGATAGTCTATCCAAATCCATGTCCTACTCTTAGCAAGAGATATTAGTTTGTTATGTGCATGTTGTTTGCATGATTGATCTTTTCTCTTTGATTTTTATTTTGTGTCCCATAATTGTACCTGTTTAGGGATTCCTTGATCATCCTATATCTCAGCATGTCTTGGTTGGTGTATAATGGGGCATTATTTTTTTGGTATGATGTGTTTGATGGTTTCTCTTGTATGATCCTACAATCTCACATTTACACCATCGTCGATTTTTGCGAACCTATGTACATAGAGATACCTATTGTTTGAGAGTCAAGTCCACACCTTAGATATTCAAAACATCTTGATTCCTATAATCAATGGTGTTGATTGTTGGCAATTTGGAGAAATTGATTATGTGTTGCATTGATGTTTGTCATTGATGTCAACACTAGCTGTTTTGATGTCTACCGAGTTCTAGTAGTGTGGTTGGATTGTGATGAACATACTAGGGATATGTTCCTTCTTGTGGAATTGGTTTGGATTAGTTATTCATGTGTTCCAAATGTGTATCACATTCAGCTGGTTTGGGATTTGATGATCTAGATGCTATCATTTATTCTAGTAAGCCTTTTAATTACCTATAAGGGTTTTACCAACAGAGCTTTGTTGAAGATCTTGTGATGAATCCAATAAGTGGTGTTTTATTGCGGCTTCTAGAAGGTTATCAGAATGTTGATGGTTATTCTGTTCGTGTTCCATTTGATTGGTGGTGTTGTATTTAGCACCGAACCTATTCTATTTTATGTTATTCTGTTAGGTTATTGATCGGTTTATGTAACATGTTGGTTGATGCTCCTGATGTATCACCGGTTGGATTTATTGTTTGGTTTATGTTATTTTATTCTTAGGCTGACTTGGTCTATCATTGGTTTGTGAGATTATGTAAGGGATCTATTGTATTATCTTTTAGGTGGCCGACCTAATTGTTTACATCTTGGGTTGGTATAAGTATGATGTAAGATCTCTTTGTAGATCATGATATGTGGGTTACATGATTATCTCTATGCGAATAATGTTGTAATTTTATGCAGAGGTTTTGTTCAATCATAGGTGATTGAATTGATTTTATGTAAGAGGTTTAAGACCTCTGGTATTGAGTTTAACCAAAACTGTATTCAAGCATAGGAGATGCTATTGTTGCAGTTCAATCTTCATTTAGTCTGATGTTTGTTGCAGTCAGTGAGGCTCCTTTTGTAATGAGCAATGTGCTCTAGGCTATTGACCTTCATGTATGTGTTGGCCCCTTATTTTAATATTTATTCATCTGATCAGTGGATAGATATTGTGGGTCTTCAATCCCACCATGGGTTTTCCTCTTTAAGTTTTTCTATGTATAAATTTGTGGTGTTATGGTGTTCATCTTTGTGATTGCATTGTTGCTTATTTCTATATGCTTTTATGTTTATCAGCTGGTGAGTTGTGTTAATAAGGTTAAATTTATTCATTCTAGTAGAACATTGATTCACCTCCCCGCCTCTCAATGTTCTTGGATTCCAACAATTGGTATTAGAGCCTGGTTCCTTAGAGTAAGTCTAATATCTTGAGGAAGATCCTGAATCCGGAATCCATGGAGATAAGTTTGAGGAAGGAACTTTAAGTAGCTCTTGAAGACAATGATGCTGAAAGGTTGAGGAACATTAAGTTACAAGATGAGTTGAGATTTATGAAGGACTTCATCTTTACCCTGCAGGAGAGGTTATCATCTGCTAAAGCTAAAAGGAAAGAACTATGTGATCAATTACAAAATCAGAATGATGGAGAGAAGGATGCCCTTAATAAATTATTTCAGAAGCTAAGTCAAGAGAATGGTGTCATGAAGAATTAAATTTAAGCCCTAACAATGAGGATGTCTAAGGAGATTGAAGACTAGAAGAAGAATGAAGAAAATCTTGATTTATCTCTGAAAGATAGAACTAAGGAATGCATTAGGTTGGTGCATGAGATTCATGTGTTGAGAATTGAATTGGTGTAATCACAAAATTATGAGTGAGAGTTGGAAAGGATTATGATAGTCCCAAGAGGAGATCTGGATCCTTCAAATGAATACAAAGAAAATTTCAGGGTTAGTTCTGCAAAGCTTGATGAATTACTGAAGGATCAAAAAGACACTGGAGACACTAGAGGTCTTGGATTTGAGCATGGAGATAACTCTAGTACTGTAAATAAGGAGAATCCACCAGACAACCAGAATCAGTGATCACCGATAAGACAACCCAATGCACATAAATTTAATGGTAGATGATTTGTTTGCAATAACTTTAGTCATAGAGCAAGTCAATGTAGGAATATAATAAATCATAATAATAATGTAGTTCCCGGTCAGTGTTCAACTTGTAAAAATTATGGTCATAGGACAAAATATTGTAGAATGAATATGAGATGTCATGCATGTGGAAAGTTTGGACATATGACTAGTCAATGTAGGTCAAGTAATGATCAAGGATACAACAAGGCAATTTAGAAGAACAATATGTTGGAAATTGACACTCTATTGGTTGGTTTCACTATGTTGTCATTGATGGCAACATGTTTTTGGGTTCTAGCTTCATATGGTATACTGATAGGCACTTCATAGATTCTACACTGGCACTGACAGGTCAGGAAGATTTATTTGGTCACTATAAATGCAGGCCGACATGGTACAATAAAGGTTATCGGTATTGTAGGCCAACTTATCTTGGATTCGGCATTGGCAACTTGTTTTAATGTTTATTCATTTATGTTATATGGCCGACATGTAATCTGATGTTGTATATATATTTGTAAGTTGACATAAGGCATTAATTTGTATAGGGTATATATGACAGATTAATTAGATGATTTTGATAAAGTAAGGGAGGTAATGCAATGGATCATGATGTGAATATAATGTGGAATCTATTAGAGAGACTATGTATGTGAGGAATTTATTGTAAGGGTTATTACGGTAAAGGGGTTTAGGCTTTCAACTGGAATGGATAGAGCTTAAACTAAAACTGTATTCTGGCATAGAAGATGCTATCCTAGTGGTTCACACTTCTCCAGATTGTTGTCTAGAATTTTATGTAGTCAGTGAGGCTGTTATTGTGATTGAACAGTGTGCTCTAGGCTGTAAGCCTTCCTGCAAGTGCATGCCCATCATATATTATAATATCTGTTAATATGGCTAGTGGATTGATATTGTGGGTCATAAATCCCACCATGGTTTTTCCTCATTGATGTGTTCCATGCATAAATCTATGTGTTATGGTTCTCATTTATGTGTTTAGCTTATTGGTTGCTTTACTTCTTTCAAATATATTTATACTTGTATACTAGTTGGTGCATGAATGTTTTGTTAAGGGTAGAATCTACTATTCTAGTATAACACTGATTCACCCCCCCTTCTTAGTATTATTGGTTTCTAACAATTAGTATTAGATCCTTGTGCCTCAAAGTAAGTTTAATAGCTTGAGGAAGATCTTGAAACCAGAATCATTTAAAATGGTTTTGGAGAAGCAGCTTGAGATGGCACTTGAAGATTATGATGTTGAAAGATTGAAGAACTTAAAGCTACAAGATGAGTTGAATTCCCATAAGGAATTCATTCTTGTCCTACAAGAGAGGCTATCATCTATTCAAGCTAGGAGGAAGGAACTTTTGCAAAATCAGGATGATGAAGAGAAAAATGCACTTAAGGAACAATGTCAGAAATTGAGTCAAGAAAACATGGTTATGAAGAATTATATGTGAGCTATAAATATGAGGATGTCTAAGGAGATTGAAGACATAAAGAAAAAGGAAGAAAATATTGTTGTATCCCTGAAGAAAAAGTTTGAAGAATCTGGTCGGTTGGTTCATGAAAATGATATGTTGAGAACTGATTTAGTACAATCCCAGAGTAATGAGAAAGAGCTTGAGAGACAAATGAAAATACTAAGAGATTATTTAACTGCTGCAAGTGAGTACAAAGAAAAATTTAAGATCATCTCAGCACAACTTGATGATTTATTGAAGAGATAAAGGCGAGCTAGAGATTCCAGTGGACTTGGATTTGAGCAAGGATAGTGTTTCGATACTGCTAATGAAGATCAAAACCATATGACACCAGTAAGACAATTCAATGCTTATAGATTTAATGGTAGATGTTTTATTTGCAATAAATTTGGTCATAAGACAGAAGATAAATGTTCTAAATGGTAGATAAATGTTCTAAATGGTAGAACCCTGATTCTTCTCCTGGTAAATGTTCTAAATGTAATAAAATTGGCCATAAGATAGAAGATTGTAGAATGAATGTAAAATGCTATGCTTGAAGAGAATTTGGACATATGGCTAATCAGTGCAGGTCAAGAAATTTCACCGGTTTTAGCAAAGCAATTCAAAAGAACAATGTTACATGTTATGCATGCACTGAAATTGGACATATTACTAGGTTCTGTAGTTCTAGCAGAAATCCATGAGTTAGTAATGGAGGATCAAATTAAAAAGGAAAAGAGAAGGTTAGTGAAATCCAACAAGATCATACTCAGAGATGGATTAGGAATCCTGAAGAGCAATCATTAGATGGGAATGTTCCAGTTACCTATTCAACAAAAGAGGCTACTCCTGCATCGGTAGTGAGCTCACCCGGGAACTAAGGCAGATGCCTTAGGGGTAAGCAAAATACATGAAGATGTTGCATATGCCCTGGGAAGAGGTTCTAGAAGATGTTCCAGATATTGGAGAAGATTATCCGGCATGGATATGTTTTGAGCGAGATCTGATATCTTTTACCAGTAGTCATTTATGTCAATGGAAGATTAGGGTTTTTATTTCAAAGGATAAAAGGTCAAATACACTTCATTGTTAATCAGACTGTATTCAAAGCAATTTTAGAGTGATTTAGAGAAACTAAGTGAGATAAGAGGCTATTCAGAGGCAATTAGATTTCTTCTTGAGTGATCACATCGGCTTCTAGAAGAAATTGTTGAAGTTTTTCACAGAGAGAAAACAAAAGGTATTTTTCATGAAACATGGAAGCGGGATCATCTTTTGTTCTTATTTTAGTTGCAAATCCAACTGTAGTAGAGGTTAAGGACTGCCCCAGGCCAATTTTCAAGTGGTATCCACATGTGGCTACCAAGGAAGATTCAGTTGGAGCATTTTCTCGCATTTCGAAGGGAGTGGTGTATGTAGAAGATGTTAGGGAATACATACAGTGTCATATAGAGGACTTAGGAACTTCTGAGATCAAGGGAATGTATATGAATGAAGTAATGGGAGAATCTAGAAAGATTAAACTAGCATATCAACACATTGAATATCTAGGGTTTACAGATATTCTGGATATTCTAGAGTTTGAGGATGAAATAATTAGATATGTAGTGAGCATAGTACATGGGGAACTCATATGTTTGGATAGACCTTATAAAATCACTAAGGAAGCCATCTAAGAAATTAGAGGTTTTCCATTGGTAGGGAAACATCTGAATAAGAAAGTGTCAAACAATTTCGTGAGGCAGATCACTGACGCCATATTTGACAAGAGATCGATGAAAGTGAGCACTATCACCAACACCAACATCAAGTTTGGCAGCATGTTCATAGGATACAAGGTAACTTAGTAAAAGTGATTGAATTTTGTTTCCAGTTCATGTATTT
Source organism: Cryptomeria japonica (assembly GCF_030272615.1). NCBI lineage: Eukaryota > Viridiplantae > Streptophyta > Pinopsida > Cupressales > Cupressaceae > Cryptomeria > Cryptomeria japonica. The sequence continues at coordinate 579,906,663 of NC_081407.1, read as the reverse complement.
TGGCTACATATAAGATGATGAGAGAGAATGTAAAATTAGATATTTTCAGTTGGATGCTTTAAGAGTTATTGATCAACTTACGAAAGATTAAAGGTGAGAAGAAGGGAACCTTTCGGTATGGAAATTTGTTAGTCTACTTGATGTTATACTTTCTAAATGATACACCCGATTCTGTTAGGAAACAATGGGCTTTTGACATTCGGGTAGGAAGACAGTTAGAACAATCAATTATTGCATTAGGAAGTCATAAAGATGATAAGATATGGGATTATTTCAAGGCTTTTCAAAAATCTATTAGGTCTAGTATAATAATACTAAGTGTATAGTAGAGAAATACTCTAACAACATATGTTTTATGGTTAAGAAGGATGTCACTCTCATGGAGGTAGTCAAGCCCTAGAAGATTTGGATAGAGGAAATGGGATATGAGGTAGATGCACAGATTCTTGATGCCTGTGTGAAAATGCTAATTGATGCAGAAATAGATGAGGTAGAGAAACCCTGTGGAACTGCACAACAAAAGTCTCTAGAGGTTGAAACAGAGTTCAATCGGAAGAAAAGGGAAAATAAGAAGGAAAAGAAAGAAAATTTCTATAGGAGGTCTCAAAGGACATAAAGGAACTCATTGATGTTGTCCTAGAGAAAGGGAGAAAGAGGAAGGATCTGGTAGTTCACATTGAACCTACAACTATAGATTCTGAGTTAGAGGATGACACAGCTTTAGCCTTCAAGAGGGTTGTTAGGAAGAAACTGGAAGAACCTGTGATAGAAGCAAAGAAGAAACTGATTAGAAAGGTCACAATCAAGTTACCGACACAAAAGAAAGCACCTAAGGCTACACATACAACTACATCTGGTATTGTCAAGAGGAAGAATAAGGATGACACTAATTCTGGTAAGGCTACACCTAAAACTTGTGTAGAAATAGTTGATGAAATAACTAAAGATGGCACACTGAAGAATGTTAAGTTTTATTATGACAAATTAGAGGTTGATGAGCAGAGAGAGGTAGAGGATGCAATCCTATTATACTTAGATATTTATAAGAAAGCATTAGTAGAGATTGAAAATGAAATACCAGCTAAGTTATATAACATGTTAGATGTTAGAAGGTTATCTACTATGAAAGAAGATAAACACATTAAAATGCAAGAACTTCTAGCTATCTATGTTAGTATAACTCCAGATGAAATGGATAAGATAATTGAGGATGCAAATAGAATGGTATTCAATAGAAAACATAGTACAACTATCCTGATGCCAAGGAGAATGAATGAAGTAATAAAGGAAACTCAGAAAGCTTGGATTAAATTTTTGGAAGAACAAAAAGGATTCTTTACTTCACTGGAGACAAAGACAGATACTGTAGATACCTCGGTTGAAGGGAAATGAAAAGGGATCATGGGTACTCCACCCTCAATTTTGAAGAATATCAAGATAGTGGAAATTGAGCAACCGGTAAACACAAATATACAGAAAAATACTGAAACACCGGTTAATACTGAGAACATTGTACATAATACTAACATTGAGGACAATTGTACTCTAGATACTAATGTACATGTTGAGGATATTGTTCCTAGAGAGGAACCGATAGTTGCACAGACTGCACTAATTGGTGAAGGCACCGGTGCAAGTGAGGAGGTAATAAAGGATAAATCATCATAGAAAACATGGGAATCTAGTAGGGAACCAGTTGTTGGCACATCATTTTTGAAAATTGACACTTTTCTAGTTAAAAAGAAAACCATTATAGAGATGAGTCCCACAGAATTGATGATGATGGCTTCTCAGAAACTGATGAAGGAGGGAACCATGGACAAGAGGATTATAGATCAATCCATCACTGTTTTGCATAGATTGGTCCCATAATGTAAGATTGAAAATGAAGCAAGCCCTTCTGGTAAGCTTAAGATTATAGCTAAGCACATATCAAAAGACTTTCAATCCTTATAGAATATCTCTAACCGACAAGCACTTGAAAGATTCACTCAGGTTAATAGAGCCGCTTTTGATCAGATCATTGAGAGAGAAAAGAAAAAGATTAAGGAGAAGATAATTTTGATATTAAATTCTTTGAAACAATGTACAAACATATACAGGGTATGTTGTAATACTGAGATACTTACATCAAATGTAGATAAAAAGATAAAAGAGATATAGGAGAAAATTGCTAGCGTTGCTAACTCTTCTGATGGACTAATTTCACTGACAACATTAATTGATTAACAAATTTTGATTTTGGAGAACCAAATTTATTCTCTTGAAAAGGAAAGAGATTAAATAATTTGGAGAACCAGAAGTCTGAGAGGTTTGGTGAGTCCAAGATTGGATTCCCTCTATGTACATAAGAAGGAATGCATAGATATGCTAGGAAAGCCTACACTGACAGAGGTCAATGAGAAAGAATCCTTAGCATATTTATTGAGTGGAATTGTATCTATCTCTGACACATTCAAAACCGGTTGGGATACCTATGTGGAGTTACTAGAGAAAGCTTATCTGGAAATATTGAAACTGGTCAAGCTCCAGTAAGACATTTTTGGAGGTATTCAGTGCATAGTACTTATTCTTTGCAATTCTTTTTACAAATTTTGGGCATTAATGTCAAAGGGGGAGTAGTATAGATGTGAAAATGGATAAAAGGGTTTCATACATACAATAGGGGGAGTTACAGAGTTTTAGGAGTTTTTAGAGATATGGAGTATTTTGCATATTTAGCTCATAGGGAGCAGGGCAGGATGAAACCAATAGATGAAACCTTGACCACTTTTTCACATGAGTGTTGCCATCAATGCCAAAGGGGGAGATTGTTAGAAAATGACACTCTATTGGTTGGTTTCACTATGTTGTCATTGATGGAAACATGTTTTTGGGTTCTGCCTTCATATGGTGTACTAGCAGACACTTCACAGATTCTACACTGGCACTCACAGGTCAGGAAGATTTCTTTGGTCACCGACAATGCCGGATGACATGGTATAGTAAAGGTTATCAGTATTGGAGGCTAACTTATCTTGGATCCGGCAATGACATCTTGTTTTAATGTTTATTCATTTATGTTATATGGCCGACATGTAATCTAATATTGTATATATATTTGTAAGCCAACATAAGGCATAAATTTGTATAGGGTATATAGGGTAGATTGATTAGATAATTTTGATCAAGTAAGGGAGGTAATGTAATATTAAATATATCAAACAAACTATGTATGTGAGGAATTTACTGTAAGGGTTTAGGGTTTCAATCGGAACAGATAGAGCTTAAACCAAAACTGTATTCTGGCATAGAAGATGATATCCTAGCAGTTCATGGTTCTCTAGATTGTTGTCTGGAATTTTATGTAGTTAGTGAGGCTCCTATTATGATTGAGCAGTGTGCTCTAGGTTGTAATCCTTCAAGTGCAGGCCCATAATTTATTGTAATATCTCTTCATATGGCGAGTGGATTGATATTGTGGGTCACAAATCCCACCGTGGTTTTTCCTCATTAAGGTTTTCCATGTATAAATCTATGTGTTATGGTTCTTATTTATGTGTTTGGCTTATTGGTTTCTTTACTTCTTTCAAGTCTATTTATACCAGTATACCAGTTGGTGCATGAATTTTTTGTTAAGGCTAAAATCTACTATTCTGGTATAACACTGATTCACCCCCGCTCTCACTATTATTGGTCTCCAACACAATGTTACTTGCTATGCATTGAACAAAATATGACACATTGGTAAATTTTGCAGAAGCAAGAACCTACCAGCAGGAACTGTTAAATATAATGAGAAGGGAAAGCAGAAGGTTGATGATATTTGCAAGGAGCATGAGAAGAAGAGGGTTATGAAGTCTGAGGATCAACTGACATAATCAAATACCCAAGATGTTCATTCGGCTAAAGCATATACCCCAATTACTCAACTGACAGAGAAGAATGTTCCTACACCGGTAAGAAACTCATCCGATATCTAAGGAATTCACCTTAGGGGGAGGAAAATTGATGACAAATCTTGCATTGGCCCTAGTAGTGGTTTGAAAGCCTATTTCAGATCTTTGGAAAAGTCAGTTTGAAGGTTCACTAATGAATATTTGTTGGATCTTCGATCTGGTTTGGTTTACCAGTAATTCACTTTATGAGTTATGGTTTAGTCATACATCTACAGCTAGGTGCCTCAAAATATTTGGTAGTGAATTGGAAGTTTTATCCTAGATGTGATGAAGGGATATTTATTGGTTATTCCAATGAAAACAAAGCATATAGATGGTATAACAAAAGATTGTAGAGAATTATGTAGACTACAAATGTTAAAGTGGATGAGAACAACAAAGGTAAAATCAAAAATTATGAGAGAGATCCAGAAGTGGAAATAGTTATAAGTGAACTGGTAGGACCTGTACCAGAACAGAATGTTGAACCAGTTACTCCATAAGTATCAGAAAATTCAACAGTAATTAAAGATTAGAGCAGAGGAACTAAAAGTTTGAAGACTCCTAGGTATGTAAGGTTAAATCATTCAAAAGATGAGATAATTGGACAAGAAGAAGGTTGGTAGCTGATGAGGTATGTTTAATTTCTACTGGCATCACTAGATGAAGCATTTAAGGATGAATGTTGGATGTAAGATATGGAAGAGGAATTGGATCGGTTAGAAAAGGACAACACATGGACTTTAGTTCCCTGACCTAAAAATAAGAATGTTATTGGAACTAAATGGGTCTTTATAAAAAAATTGAATGAGGATGGACAAGTTGTGAGGAATAAGGCTATATTGGTATGTAAAGGATATTCTCAGAAGGAAGGAATTGATTATGTTTAATCCTTGCTCTAGTAGCTAGGATTTTCAGATATTTTCAAGGATTTTCACTATGTGCATATACAGATGTGGATTGGGATGGAGTTATAGGTGCCCTGATAGGCTCATCTGGTGAAGTTTTTTTTCTTCGAAAGAAACTTGTTTCCTGAATCAGCAAGAAATAATCATGTACTTCTTTATCTTCTGCTGAAGCTGAGTATGTTGCTGCTGCTACTAACTGTACACAATTTCTATTGATGAAGAAAATGTTGAAGAATATAAGGGTAGATTGTAATGAAGTAGTAGTTATTCACTGTGATAACTCTGCTTCTACTGACATATCAGAGAATTTGGTATTTCATTCTAAAGACAAAGCACATTTCTATTTGTCGTATGTAAAATTCAACTTTAAAAACAATATAAAATATCAACTAGAAGCAAAGGGAAATCATGAATCCCTATCTAATCAAAGAATCTTAACAAACTAACAATGAAATAATACAATCAAGCAAATAGGAATTAAAATAATTCAAATCAAACTCCCTATTCCAAGATTGCATATATCTTCCATTGCTCTTCTCTTCTCTATGGTATGATGGCTCTCAGATATTACACTGGTAACTTGCAAGTGACACAAAGATTCAAAGTTCGTGATTGTTGAAAATGGAGATTGAATGCTCAATTTATAGATTTTTGGAGAAGATTGATTGAAAGGTGGAACATAATGATCAAGAGGTGGAACTCAGGTGAGCTCACATGTTGATTGATAGTTGAACTGTTGACTTGGAGGTGAAACATAATAGATTGAATAGATTATTTGAGTCAACCGATTGAGAAAAAATTGACTGAAAGAAGAAAAAGGATGATTGGAGGAAATCAAGAAGATGACAAAGAAAGCTTAATTTAGAAAAAGCTAACTGAAAGATGGAAATAGAGATTGGGGAAATAATTATTTAATTAATTAATTGATTTAATTAATTATTTTAGTATGTGCTTGCATTTTAACTTAGATTTTCAATTTAATCTTTGCATGAGATTTTAATTCAAATAATTGAATTTATTTTAATTCAATTTAGCATTTGAATATATTTAGAACTTGACTTTGATTTTCAATTTGGTTTTTGAAATCATGCACATGTATTTGAATTTGGAAGAAATTAGAAGAAATAAGAAATAAAATGAAATTAGAAGAATTAATTAGTTAATTAAATAATTTAAAGAAACTATTTAATTATATAGAAATGGAATTTAATTAAATAATAAAGATTATTTAATTTAAAGGATTAAATTACAATTAATTAAATAATAAATATTTAATTAATATTTAGAAGAGGGTTGAATGATTAGATGATTAGAGGTAGAAATTGAGAACTAACTTATTTAAATAATAACAATTAATTAAATTGGGGAATTAATTAGAATTAATTAAATAATAAATATTTAATTAATATTTAGAAAATGGTTAAAATGATTAAATGATGATATAAATATAAAATAGAATAATTAGTAAGATGGCGAGGAAATATGAATTTAGAACAATATGATTAATTAACTTAATTAAATAATTGAAAAATTATTTAATCAATTAGAGGAATAATTAGAACATGATCAATGAGACATTTTTAGGTGTCTGCATTTTCCCCTCTTTGAGACAAAGTCGAAATGACATTGTTTCAAAGAAAATGAAAAATTCTGCCCCAGTATGCCTTGGTATTGTTGTATAGTGGAAATATGCCCCCTCGGAAAAGGTGGTCAGAAAATTCAAAAATTGAGACCATGTTTTCAATATCAGTGTAATGAGCAAGCATGTGAAGTTTCATGCAATTTCAAGATCATTTGAGTAGGCTACAAGGTGTTTAAAGCTGGCGGGGACCACGGGCATCGAGGCATCAAGAAGCCCTAATTTTGAGCTATAAATAGAGATTTTTAGGTTTTCATTTGCTCATTTGTAATTTGGTAAATTTCTTTGTTTTCTCTGGAATTTGTGGGCTTTCTTCCGAGTATTTGATCATCATGGCTAGTTATAGAGCTCGATTGCATCTATCTGACCGAGTATGTTCATATCAGAGACCTCCTGGGACTAGCGATATGGTATTTTTCTAATTTTTTCTTGATTTTTTACCTGGTTTTTTTTTTTCTATTTTCCAAAAAAATTTCACTAATCAATTTTTGCATTGTATTACATAACCACTTGTCGATGTTTATGCATACGTTGTTAATGTACCATAGATGCTCTAAATGCTACACATTCGCCTTAAGGGTCAGTGCAAGAAGATGAGTCCACTTTTTGGCCAAAAAGTGGAAGTGTTTTCCTTGATTTTCAGATTTTGTCTCATTTGAGCTTAAATTTTGAAACACTTAGAGATTGAATCTTGGAAAAATTTAGCAATATAAAAGATATCCCTCTGAGTGTACTTTCCAAATATGTAATTTATTTTAATACCCACATAATCAAAAATAACTTTTTGAATGGAGATCTAAAAACTATGTTTTAAAAATGCTTGTTTCAGGACCATACCATGCATGTGTACGACCCACACTTTTTGACACAATTAAAATTATTTTCTCAAACCATTTTGGGAAACGGTTTGTAACACACTGAAGATTGATGAGCATGTTTTTCTATATTTTTTTTTCTAATATTTTTTTTAATTAATTTTTTAATGTCCGTAATTATCTTTTAAAAAATTTGACATGTACGACCCACATAATTTGATGTAAACTTAACATTTTTTATTTTTTATTTTTTCAAATACAAAAGAATTTTGTGTAGATTGATGACATATAAATTTTTTTCCAAAATTCTTTAAAATAAAAAAGTTATTAAATTAACAAAATTAGTTAATATTTCAAATTTATGGACTCGATTTAGTATAAATTAAATGAAAAATAATTAAAATAATCAATTTTTAAATAAATTCACATATTTAGAATCTAGACAGTATAATTTGAAATGGGTTTTAATTTTGTATAAAAATTCTCTGATTAGAGGTGCGTAAACTATTTCTGAAGTTCATATTTGCGCTTTCATTCATGGAGATTTGAATTTGCAGGTCCATGTCTCAGGTGTGGCCATCCTAGGCCTATCCCGGGCCTAATCCCGAGCCAAGTGGTGGGTTGTGGAATCAACTTCCACAAAATGGGCCCCCATTTTCAAACAAGGGCGGCTTGTAGAAAAAAAAGGGAAAAATGCCATTTAGAAAAAAGGGGCCCCCATTTTCTAGAAACGGGCCCCCGTTTTCTAGAAACGGGCCCCCGTTTCTAAAAAAAGGGCCCCCATTTTAGAACAAAATGGGGGCCCATTTTTTTTTCTTTGGACCCCCGTTACCTTTCGGCTTGGGAGCCCGAAGCATAAACGGGCCCCCGTTTCTAAAAAAAGGGCCCCCATTTTAGAACAAAATGGGGGCCCATTTTTTTTTCTTTGGACCCCCGTTACCTTTCGGCTTGGGAGCCCGAAGCATAAACGGGCCCCCGTTTTTTGAAAACAAGCCCCCGTTTATAAAAGCACATTTTCCAACGTGCGAACTTCCACAAATTTGTCACTCATTACCTTGCACTTGCCCTTAAGTGTTCCGCTTTCATGTTAAACATGTAACATTCACTCATTTATTTATGCAATAGTGTGTATTGTAATGCATGCGCTCATTTCATTACACATTAGCTTTAAACATCACGCAAGAGTCATAATTGTACGGCATTAGTGATAACTATCACGCATTCATTGTACATGTAATTTTTGTCATGTGTTTTGAAAATTTTTGTTTTTAAGGATCCGATATCTGTTTTCAACATTTTCTCATTGCAAGAGAACATTGGAGTGTTATACTATCGACAGAGCAGACCTAGTGGACTTGATCTTCATGCTGATTTACTTGATGAGGAGATTGAGCATATCCGACAGCTTGGTCTATATCATGTTTTACACTTTCCAGAGGTTACAACCAATAGGGCCATGATTATAGCATTGATAGAGCGGTGGCATTCTGAGACTTGTTCCTTTCATCTTCCGATTGGTGAGGCATCCATTACATTAGAGGATGTATGGCATATACTGCGTATTCCTATGCATGGTGAGAGAGTTGTATATGACCATGATGATGGCATTGCTAGACTATGTGCACTTTTTGAGTGTGAGATATAGGATTTGCAGATCAATGGTCATTATGACATCCCTTGGGCTCAATTAGACTATGACAATATGACTATTGTATTATGTGGTGTTGTTGGTGGTTTACTGATACCTGACAGACGAGGTTATGGATTTCCAGTTGGATGGGGCAGAGTGCTGCATGATATGATTGTTCATTGACGAGTGTATGTGTGGGTTCCTTGTCTACTAGCCATGTTATACTATCAGTTGCATGGTATTTTATATCTAGGATACCGATCTATCAGTTGTGGTTTGACTCTACTCTAGACTTGTGCATGGAAGCATATTTCTATCTCAAGGCCTATTATTCATTTAGATTTGCAGCCTAGTGAGCCTTATGCTTGTAGGTACACAGTAGGTATTAGACACAGGGGTTTAGGGAACACCTTGTATTGGAGAAATCAGTTTGACATTTTGTAGCATTTCATTTGGAGACCATACTTAGATTGCCCAAGTTGGGTAGATGATGCAGTGCACATGCATTTCTGCTGATAACAGAGATATCTAATCGGTAGGACCTTTAAGACCTAGCGGATTATAGAGATGTATCTTCTAGGGTGGATTCAGAGATAGTTTGGTAAGGTACAGGTGACACCTATAGTTACTACTTACTTTGCTTGTGTATTGCTGGAGGTATCTGATTGGGGTGTTTGCATATAGCCACATGTTGCTTCTACTGAGTTTGATGTTCTGCAGCCATTACTCTGGGGTTGGGGTAGAGGTATAGCGGATCCAGGGACGACGACAGAGTATGATGCATGGTTTGCTAGGCATAGGCTGGTACCACTTACTGATCCTGCTATTCTGATTACAGCACAACAGATTCGGCATCCTAGATAGTCATTGAGGATAGATGCAGGGGAGACAGCCGGAGGAGGAGGAGAGGGTAGAGATGAGAGAGGAGGTAGTGGAGATGAGGGAGGAGGTGAGGGAGGTGAGGGAGATGAGGATGTAGACTCTAGTGGAGACACTGAGTCTATTAGTAGTGAGGATAGTGATGATTCTTTTGAGTCATCAAGTAGCAAGGATGGAGGTGATGATGAGGATATGCCGGAGCTAGAGGATGTGCCTTTTGTAGAGGGTGGGAGAGGATAGGTTGGTGAGGATGATCCACAGATTCTTAGAGCATGGGTCCAGAGTTTGGAGGATGAGGTCGCTGGACAATATGTCGAGCGGGAGACCTACTGTGCAGATTATGGTGTGCTTGAGGCTGAGAGAGATCGTCTCTAGAGGAAGAGAGATGAGGCAGTGTGGAGATGTCAAATCACTATGGCTACCTTTGATCATCTATTTAGAGAAGATATAGATTTGCACGACCAGGCAGATAGGTATTTCAATACTGCACAGGAGTCTATTTATTATCGCCAGGCATATGAGAGAACCATCCCTAAAGGTGAGAGAGAGCCTAGCTTTAGTTCATTTATGGGGAGTAGATTGAGTAGATCTACTTCAAGATGGACTAGCAGTGGTGGCATTATGGGACCACCTTGATATCCTGGGGTAGGATCTAGTGGACAAGATCCACCTGCTAATAGAGGCAGTGTTGGTTGAGATTTTTTTTTTATCATGTTATCTGAGCCTTTAGGCTTATTTATTGTATTAACACACATTATCATTTTTGAGTCATATCACTAATACATTTGGGGTCAAATTCCGACGGAGGTTTCCGATGGACAAGGAGCATTGTGTGAAAATTTGATTTTTTTAGAATAAAATGCCCGTGTTCATCAGAATTCCGATGACCTCGAGCATTTTATTAAAAAAAAAAAACACAACACATTTTCATTTTGAAAGCACAAGCAGTGACCGTCTTGCCTCCCTGCCCCCCCCATCAGAGTGATCTCTGCACAAGCAAGGTAAGGTTTTTTTTGCAATCAAAGGAACTCTTTGTTTTTCAATGAAGGGCAACTAATTTCTTTTCACAATCAAGGGCAACTAGTTTTTTTTTGTGAATTAATCCATTTTGTGCATATCCTGTGATCTTAAAATTCCATGAAATGAGATCTCTTTGAGGTATTCCATCATACAGTTCACATGCCGTGTGTATGCTACCCCATTTTGTGATTTTTGTTATCGGATAAAAAAAACCGCTCCAAGAATTTGGAAGACATTAATGAAGTAACTCGAATGAACGGAATGGGGATTGCATTAAACCACATAAGACCCAACTTCCTCCCATACCCACTATGGGTTCTCTTATTAGTGGGGGCCCTACGTCCTAAATCTTGTTGGACAAGAACCGACCTATATTCCAATGCTCTCTTGATTATGCTTTGATGGATGTCGATACCTTGTTCGAAAGCTCCTATTTTGGCACACGCAGGGAGGATGCTGGCAAACATTGCATTGAGATAAACATGACTGTATTTCCCTTTGTATTGATCTAGGGCTACTCATTAATGTATCTATGGATTTCCCTTATTCACTATGTTGTGACAGTCATTTGCAGATTTGGGACTATCATCTTTCATAATTTGATGTCTTTAAGATGTGGGTACATTGCTTGACAAGAAAATCTCAAGCATTTGTGAAGTTCAAAGAGTTTAAACCCCTTGTTGAATGGTCATCCAATTGTTCTCTAAATGCAAAATGCTCAAGTAAATGAGAAATTCACTCAAAATGGTTTATCCACAACTAAAAGAAAACAACTAACCAGTACATATATGCATCAACAAAACAATGTTGTATAGAGACCTAATCATGCCTTCATGGATATGTAGATCAAGTTCCTACATTTTGGACAAAAGCAATTCACACAATAATATATTTGTTGAACACACCCACCACAAAGATTTGGTTATGCAATAATATATTTGTTGTTAACTTTATCATGGACGATTTGGTTATGCTTGTTACAATCAAGGTTTGACCAAACTAATTCTTAAATATACAAATGAAGAGTGTGGTTGGTTGGTGACTAATTACTCTTTTTAACACCATTTACAAGATCATATCTAAATCAAGTGTCTCAAGAATTAAGCTACTACTAAGAAGATAGTTTGCCTAAAGTAAATGGGTTTCTTGGGTGGCTATTTATTGTAGATAACTTAGTTCCTTCATGAGAATCAATCAATTTGGAACATGTATAACTCACATTTGTGACATGTCACTAATGCAATTCCTTAGTACTTGTTTGAGTACTATCTCCTCTATTATTTTCTATCCACTTTTGTGTCCTTCTTAGAACAAATAATAGATTAATGAGAAGGTGGAAAAGGTGGATTCACTTAAGAGGGAGTGGATTTTCCCAATAATATGTTAGATTCTCCCAAGGCTGGATGGACTATACACTTGAAAGGTAGATGATTAAGGATGATGAAAAGGTGAATTTTCCTTAGAATGATAGGGTTGATTTTTCTAAGAACAAGTAGATTCATGTAAACTAGAGGATACAAATTTGGACAAAATAATGGAAGGAGACTAAAACTAGATAGATTCACCTAAATGGGAGTGTAGTCATCCAAGGATAGGAAAAATTCACCATTTGCGTAAGAAATATGGATAAGATAAATGATTTATGTGAAATAGATTCACCTAAGAGAAAGTAGATTCACATAAGGATAGGTGGATTTTCCTAAAGATGAAGGCATAAGACTTAACAAAAAGAGGACTTAGGATGATGACAAGGAGGATTCATTTAAGGATATGGCATATTCACCTAAGGGATAGTTTATTCTCCCAAGAATATGGAAAAATTATTGATTGGTGGAATGACATACTAGATCAAGGAATGATACAAGGGTAGATTCACCTAAATATAGGGTAAATTCAGCTAAAAGGGTACCCATGACATTGTGGTACTGAGTACCTATCTATGGATGGTGTATTTGGATACAAGTATGATGAAACCATGCTTGTGTATGATGAAACAAAGTCCAGATCTCTATTATAGGTCCAACATAATCTCTATTATTTGAGACACCATTTTATTAGCATATCCAATTAGGGTAATTTATGGGTTTAATTATGGATCATGTTGTCTATTTCCATGCACTATTGAACTTATTTTGATGTATTGTGATTATTTTAATTTTGAAGTTATAAATAAATTATGTTTGTACCTTAGAAAGGGTAACTCCAATTGATGTTTGGGCAGTTTATTTGAAAACTTATGGTGATTATTGCTCTATGTTATGTAATGGCATTATTTTTACACTAAGTAATTAACTAGAAAAATGTATTTGTATTGTTGTACAAGTATGATGAAACCATGCTTGTGTGTTTACATGTTTGTGCATCCTATTGAGAACCAACCTCGCTGTTGAGGAACTCAATAAATGTGGTGTTAAGCAGAAGAATGGAAAACTCAAGAAGCTATGGTGACATATTGTGGCATTAGTAGGGATTATCTCTATTGACCACACCTTTCAAAGATAGTATCCCCTAGTTCTCCTCATAGAATGGACCATTGGATGGCTCATAGTGGTATCCTATCCTACATTTATCTTGATGGCATTGTCAATAGTTGGTATGTGGTTCTTGGTACGGGTTTCCTCTTACCCTATTATCTTATTTATATCTTTGTTCCAACATGTGGAGATTGATTTTTGTCATGCTATGATGATTTTCATGTTTGCATGTGTTTTGACATTATGCAAATAGATATGATGTCACACCATACTTATGTTTTGATATTGTGTAGGTGATGGTTACATGTTTTTGATGATAGCGATTTGGGTTCAAAGACACAATTACACACACACACACAAATATTTGAAGATGCATTTTATATTATTCCTTCTTAGTGGCGATTAGTGTTGGAAGATTTGCACACATGTAGAGAGGAACTCATGTTAGATACAATAGGTTGTGTTTGATAACATATGAATGTGCCTCATGATGTATAAATATAGCTTTGGTGTGTGACATGCATGCACATTTTTCCATAAGACACATTGCTATGTGGCATGTGCCCTATGCATGTCTTCTTTGTGAGGCACGTTGCTATGTGCAATGTGGCCCTAGGTGTGTATTCTCTATGAGGTGTATTGCCATGATATGTTAGGATTTGTAGTGTGAAGGCCACAAATGCATGCATGAGGGACTATTATTATAGTCATGTTTTTTGGGCATGTAGCCTAGGCATGTCTTCTCCATTAGGTACATGGCCATGCCATGTGGGAGTTTTTGTGTTCATGCCACAAATGCACACATGAGGGACTATTATTTGAGTCATGATGGATCTTCACTCTATTTAGCCACAATTTCTAGTCATATAGTTATGTAATGTGCACTTTTAAGGATTGTGAAGTTTCCTTCAATTATTGATGATCTCTCATCTTTGTTGCATGGGCCAACAATTTTATTTTATCTTGTTTGAATTAGTTTAATCACTATTGTGAGTTTTATCTATTGTGTAGTTATTGTGGCTACATGTTTGATTTGCTATTGGAATTGAACACATTTATTTGACTTATTATTGGTACTATTTTTTCTTTCTTTCAATATTTATGATCTTTGGTAGTTTAGTGAAACTCTTGCTATTTTTTAATGTTTCCTTCTTTGTTGTGATGTGATTCCTCACCAAGATCGGCGTAGATAACCTTGGATGAGTGTATATAAGGAATCAAACATTGGGAAAATTTGAGGATAGGGGTAAGTGTTTGTTGTATGGGTAGCTACGATCCACTTGTAAATTCTTAGTGATTATTGACAGCTATGTCTTGGAGGCTAATCCCATTAAAAAAACAAGGGAGAAGTCATACATATCGTATGGATCCTCCCTAGTTGTATGTGGATTCAAGACCATCATTTCATATGGTTCTTGGTTACTTTGTGAGACCATGGCATCCTCTTAGACCAATATGTGAGCCTTGTATTGTTATCCCTGCAATGTGGATGAATAAGTGTATGTTAAAATAAATGCTTTGCATGCCATATAGTTGCATATGAGTTGTTCACATCATCAGATCATGATTTAGAATATGTGAATTCTTTTATCCATGTGAAGTCGAATGATTGATTATGAAAATGTGTTATACATTGAAGCATAATCTGTAAGATGTTCTCTTCAAGAAAAAATATTTATGCTTTCATAGTGAAATGTTGATGAAATGGGGTCCTAGTCTAGGAAAGTAAACTACAAACTTATACATTCACCATTTCAAAACATTTTATTGGGGAATAGTCAATTTGGTTCAATTTAATTCCTCTAGGAGAGACCAACAATATGATTAATTGTTCTATTTTGATGTAATTGGATATGATTAGATATAATTTCATTGAAGATGCAAGAACTAAGTAAAATTATGCAAAATTGACAAGATTAAGCATAAGCAGGCAAATAATAAAGCAAAAAGCTAACATAGAGGTACATATTTGGAAATAAGACTCTAAAATGAACCTAATTAGTTACCTATAGGGAAAATGAGGTTAGAGAAAATCTACCTATATGGAAAGTGGTTAAACTCTACCTCTAAGTGGCTCATCTTGAGCATTGTAGGTATATGGGCATTGATGGCATATTATATCTGGTTCTATCATTTTTTTGGGTGCAAAATTAACAAGGCAAAATAGTATTAGTGGGATCATGATCTCATCAAAATGGTTTTGGCTTTGCATTTATGATAGCACATTGATCGCACCTTACAAAAGGTTCCAATCTCATACATAGCATCCCAAAGTAAGGTCAATAATGATGTAACTTAATGCTTAAACTGGAGTTCTAGGTAGTCATATATCGATCATTTCCAGGATTGATGCTTAAACTGGAGTTCTGGGTAGTCATATACCCATGGCATAGGGTAGGGGTGACCTGCAAACAATGCTAGTTCTAGATGCCTGTTTCCTTGGTGTATAACTTGTCAAAATTAGATCGGCTACAGGTTTGCCATAAAGTTTCCAACTTATCACTAGTGAAATTACAAGAACCAAGGCTTAGAATACTCAAAAATGTCTCTCAGAAAGTCTCCAATAGGCAAACTTTTAGTAAGAATTTGCAGACACAATGCTCAGAAATTCACACAATCAACTACATTAAATACATTCTCTATTAAGTTCAATGTTTTGAGATGAAAAAGAAGAGTTAAATGGTTTTGGTTCGATTTACAATTTTTGTGAAGCTTTTGCACTGAAGTTTCCATAGTCTGATTTTTTTGCCTGTGAAGAAAGACCATGTCAGATAATATCAGCGAAGAACAAAATAAGGAGACAATTGCTAGATTGTGGTCTAACTTGAAAAGAAAAGGTGATGGGAAATGTTATTGTCCTTGCAAAATTTGTAAGGGCTTAAAGACTAGAAGACTTCTAATCAAAACAACTAAGAAACATTATAGGCAACATGGTCACATTGAAGGGGGACATGATTATCATCCACTGGTAAGTTGTTCATTATATCATTTTAACAATTTATTTACATAAGAAATCATTTGATAATGAGATCATGATCATGGTTTATTTATGTTGATCATTTTTATATAGGTCGAGCACCCCAGGGCACATGATATGGACCAACACAACCTGAAGAATATGGTTTTCGAAGTGGAGGAACATGGAGGTGTGAATATCAAAGCTGGAGATAATGATCCCATGAAAGATGACGATCATGCACCAGAAAACACAATTGAAGATGATGGTACAAATACATTGATCCATGACACATTTAGTACTGGCACAGTTGATCATGATGATCAGGATGACCTTGATGTTCATGATTTACCTCTTCTTGAGAAGGCATATGAACCCCTTTACAAAGGCTCCCAAACAACTCTTCTCTCTATTGTATTGTTGTTGGTGAACTTGAAGGTTATGAATGGTTTATCCAACATAGCAATCTCACGTATGTTAAGGTGTGTCATACATGTCATTATAGTTAATAAATGGTGAATCATGTACCATTAATATTCTTTATATTAACAGTTCAAACTTTTTTTTTTGTTGTAGATTGATAGGTGAGTTTTTCTTACCACCATCAAATATTCTACCTTGCTCATATCGAGAATTATCTACCATTATGAAAGATATTGGAATGGAGTATCAAACAATAGATTCTTGTCCCAATGATCATATTATATATCATAAACAACATGAATTTGGACCAGAATGCCCTGAATGTCATATCAGTAGATATCGAACAGATCAAATTAAAAAAAAGGTGCCTCACAAGGTTCTTCGTTATATTCCCATTATTCCACGTATGCAACAATTATTCAGGTGCACTAGCTTGGCACAATTTATGGATTACCATGCACGCAATAGAAGTCAAGATGACATTATTCGAATGCCTATGGATGGTTCAACATTTATGGACATAGAGGAAAAGTGGCCACACTTTAAAGAAGAACCTCATAATCTCAGGCTTTCATTGGTAGCAGACAGTGTCAATCCATTTGGAGAGTTGAGTTCTATTTACTCGGTGTGGCCTATTTTTGTTATCAACAATAATATTCCTCCATGGATGTCAATAAAGAGGGAGTACATAATGTTGGCAATGATTGTTCCAGGTATTTTATCATTTAATAGTCATCTGCATTTAACTATAAGTATTGCAGTAAAATGGTCATAATAATTATGTAATGTTTTTCTTCATTCCACTAGGTAAGTACCAGGTTAAAGATATGAATGTATATATTGAGCCTCTTATCGACGAGTTGCTAGAGTTATGGAATGGTGTGACCATGTATGACATCTCTAGACCAATATGACAAAGACAATTTCAATTTCATGCAATGCTTGTATGGACAATACATGATGCCCTAGGGCTAACACATTTGTGTGGTATGTTATATTGTTCAAGTTGCGCATGATAATTATAACTATAAAATTTAGTATATTTAATAGAATTATACATTATCTTGTAGGTCTTCAAACAAAGGGAAAATTTGCATGTCCAGTTTGTGGTCCAAAGATGAAATCCCGTCATTCAAAAAGTTTAGGAAAGCAGGTGTTTGATGAGTATAGGCACTTCCTTCACAAAAATCATAAGTACCGGAATACTAAAAAACATCTTTTCAATGGGAAAGAAGAGACTACATCAAAGCCACGAAGAATGAATCCTCACTTATGGAAGCTGGAATATAATAGAATTAATCGTCAAGGTAATGTCATTCCATCTAATGGTTTATGTTTGGAATTTGAATTTTTCTATTGTGTTTTGTTTACTGATGATGTAATTGATGATACTGAAGGTCATCAAGGCATGGATGACCACCTTCCAAAGGGACTAAAAATTTATCCCAGACAATTGAGTAGGTTGCCCTACTACGAGCAGCCACAAATTGTGCATTTGTTTGATACAATGCATATTGGAAAGAATATAATAGAGACATTATGGAAAATATTGGATGGAAGGCGTGACAAAGAAAAAATTGTCAAAATTTGTAGTGACATTTTGGAATCCAATCATGCAATAAAAAATGTCATTCAATCAAATAGCAATGGAGATTAGATTAATATAAGTGCCCTTCCTTGGTTATTAACGAAGCAGCAAAGCAATTCTATAAAAGAACTCGTATGAAAAATTCAATTTCCCACACGATTTAATGTGAACATAAACAATCTCATATCAAAGAAGAGTGAATTTCAGCTAGGGATGAAAATGCATGATTGGCATACCTTCATTAAGGTAATTCATGTTCTTGTGTATTTACTATATATTTATATACTGCGCATGTACTTTTCATTGTATTATGTTAGAAAACAATGAAAAGATCATTTTATAATTGTTTCAGTACGTTCTACCTCTATCTCTCCCAGACCACTTCGATAATAATATCAAGCAAGTCATATATGAGATTGGAAAATACATGAGATAAGTAGTGATGTTTGTTCAATTTGTTGTATAGATATTATATTTGCCATTTGTTTTACTTGTTATGCAATATATTGTATATTATTTTGTAAAGTCTCATTTATATATTTTTGCGTCTTCAATCTATTTTAGGTGGTTGTCATCTAAAGAAATCCACAAGGAAGATATAAAATATTGGAAGAGAAAAATCCCTCATCTAATGTGTGAAATACAAAAGTGTCTACCTTCAACTTTTTTCAATGCACAAGAACACTACCTCATACACCAAGTTGAGGAGATCGAATTGTGTGGACCTATACACACTAGGTCAATGTGGATGGTTGAGAGGCACTTGAAATTTTTGAAGGCTTTGGTTTGACAAAGAGCACATCCTGATGGTTCTATGGTGGAGGGATATATGGTATACCAAACTATGGTGTACATTACTGAATATCTTCCTAAGTTTGCAGCAAAAATCCACGTAGATCGCATTTGGGATCCCAACCCCATTAATAAATTTGAAGGGGAGCACTTGATGGGGAAAGGTGGATTGAAGAAAGTGAGAGGTAATTATAAGATGTTATTGTAGTAAATTAATTCTTCATCTTCTAAATAATTCAGTTGTAAGTGGTCTATTAATTATTTATACAGTTGGTCGGGAGTGGGATGTGCTACATTTGTATATTGCAAACAATCTTGATTTGATGACGGTGCGGATTAAACGATGTCAACATTCTGGTCACACATTAACATGGGATGGTGTCACTTCATTGGTTAAAGAATCTTATCGTAATGGAGATTTCAATGTTACACAAAGGGAAATTGATTTAGCATATGGTTTAAGAGATCAACAGGTACGTATAATTTTATTAATCACCCATATGTTTATCAACTCATGATGCAATAATTTTAATATGTTAGACATATTGTAGGTCAAACACCACAAGGCTATGTGCTACAATGGTCATAAGTTTTGCAACAAACAGTTGGATGACATGAAGAAAACTTGTGATTCTGGGATAACTGTAGTCTTTGAGGTGACCAATATTTCATCTAGAAACGACATACATCCTCAAGAGTCTCAAAATCAATACTATGGCATTTTGGATGATATACTTGAGTGTGACTTTACTTCCTTCAAATTAGTTATGTTCGTCGTCAAATGGTATAGGCTACGTCTGAATAAAAATGATCCTGATAGAACTATTATCGAACATGATAATGGATTTACAATGGTTAATACAAGGTCGTTTGAATGAGTTGGGGATGAGCCCTATGTTCTTCCAAGTCAATGTGAGCAGGTATTTTACTCGGAGGTTCCACATAAACCAAGTTGGTCATTTGTTGTTAGACATGACCCAAGAGGAAGGCCGATAATGTATAATGTGATGGAAGAAGAAGATACCAAAGAAGTAGAAGATGATATGATGATCACGATCGACAGTTAGTCGATGATGTTCCTAATGGAAATGTACACGAAGAAGAAGCTAATGATGATGATGCTATTGTTGCTGATGGTGATGGTGATGGTGATGGTGACGGTGATGACGATGATGATGACGAACACAATGATGATGACGACGATGATGACAAGGACGATGACAACAATGACGATGATGATGACAATGACAATGATGATGATGATGATGATGATGATGATGATGAGGATGATGATGATGATGATGATGAGGATGATGATGATGATGATGATGATGATGATGATGATGATGATGATGATGATGGTCATGATGATGAGTTGGATGAAGAAGAAGATCAATGACATGAATGAAATGTATGAGATGCAATTATTATATTATCTATTTAATATTGATATCTTGATAGAAATTGATTTGACTTATATGGTTACATAAATAATTCATATGTTTTGAATTCTAATGCCATTACTTAATTAATTCATGATGCACCTCTAGCTATGTGATAGATGGTGATTTAAAATACATATGTGATGGATTACATGCTTATGATGATACATGTGACATTTTTTGAACTTTGTGTTTATTTATGGAATGTGGACTACTTATTAGCTATGTGATGGATGGTGATTTATGATACGTATGTGATAGATTACATGTTTATGATGATACATATGTGATTCTTATGATGCTCAATTACATATATGATAATACATATGTGATGCTTATGATGCTTATGATACTGCAGTATTTATTGTTTATCAAATTACAAATGTAATGCTTATGATGCTCAATTGTTGGTGCAGGAACCTAAACCCCTTTGACGAGGATCCTGCACAGTCTCATGGATCGACAAGTATAAGTCAATACACCTTATAGAAATAATATATTTTTTTAAAATTTCAAGAAAAACAAACTTCCTTAGTTTTTCAAACCTCAACATTAGCAGCAAATCTAATATAGTTATCAACACTTGAGGCCCCAGTTGGACTTACTCAAATTTTAATCTCAACATCAACTTTATGGCCAACTTCTTCATCAATATTACCCTCATTTGCAAAATATCTCTCTCATTACCAACTAACTCTCTCATTTGATGGTGCATAGGTATCACCAAATAGGTATTTATCAGATGTGTCTTCCTCGAGTGAGGGAAATGCACGAATAGAAGAGGAAAGTGAGACATGTAGTAGATCTCAAATAGGGAGATCAACTAGAGGTCAAAAGATTAGGAGAAAATTCAATAAACGTATGGAATTTTTTCTTGCTCAAGGGGGGTCATGTTCTTATGATGATGAGACCAAAGGCAACATTTAGGTGCCCTTGAGGTATAAACATCTACTGAAACAATGTGTACCCAAGGAACTTCCTCCAATAGAAACTGATTTTTGTGTTAATGAGAGGATATATCTCATAGCACCTTCATCGTTACATGGTTTGGGCCTATTTTCCATGGACAACATAAAGGTCTGTTACAACAAAGTTGCTGAATTGATGGAGTTTGTTGGACCTTGTTACAATTATAATGATTGGATGCAAATTGTTCGATATAAAAAAAGTATGTGTAGGTATGCACTATCAGCCAATTACATACAACAAAAAGATAATGATCAAAGTAAATGAGTGGCTGTATACATTGATGGAAGGCCAAAAGCAACAAGGAATATTCCAGGTTTTATAAATAGTACATGACCTGGGTCAACTAATAAGAAACCCAATTGCATATTTGAGGCATGTGAGGGAAATTGTATGTTTGTATGTGCGATAAAATAAATAAGTGCAGGGGAAGAGCTGCTAATCGATTACAATTTGAATCATATAGATACAAACAAAGTTACTATCATGGGGGTGGTACGTACTATATATATACCATTTAAGCCAACTTCCAATTAATGAATCCAATAAACCATTGTATTATTAAGTTTTTTTGCTAAGTCTATTGGTTTCATTTCGCTAATGTTTTTATATTTTTTCTTTGTCACAGGGCCACATGGATCCACCACATAGCACAGATAGGGGTGTAGGTCTCGACACTTCTACGGAGCAGGTAAACCTCATTGTAATTGTACAAATTAGATAGAAGCAAATTGTTACATTATGATCTTTTCTTGAGTGTTTTGACATAATTTTGATAGTGTTAATTATATTCTTATCACAGACGGATGTTCAGGATAAGGGAAAGGAACCTGCAGTACCTCAGCACCTCTATAGGGATGTGGGGCACTCAACAGTGTTATGCGTTGATGACATTGCACTTAGCGCAAACCCTATACAATTGGTACAAAAGAATATTAGAAAAATTAGCCAAGAGATTGTTGATTTGGCAACCATAAGCCCTCAGACTGATGAGATAACAAAGAGGGTGCAACTATTGTTGTGCACAGTGGAAAACTTGCAAGTAAGTAGTAATGAAAGCTTTAATCATAACAAAAGTTCAATAATGGTTTATATTTTTTTCTCTTTTATGTCATCAACTAAAATATGTATGTGTTGTTTTTACAGAAATTTATAAGGCCTCATCATCTTGGTGGCGATGATCAGGGTATTGCGGGTAGTTCAAGTGATGGCCATGTTCTATATATTAAAACCACTCCTTTGGACTTGTGAACTTGCTTTTTTAATGTTTTATATATTTAATGTATTACTCTTCAGGTGCTAACATGGGTCCGAGGTCGACCCCAACTGTATTGCCGACTGCAATGTTAGCAACATGTAGCATGCAGACATCATCTATTGCACCAGCTCATGTTGACCTGCCCACTGGTGGCAGATCCCTCTTTTTATCTCTCTTTCGTTATGTGTTTATTACCCTTGAAGTGTTCTTTCTTGGAGGCATTTCATACTGGATTCAATAATGTGGTAGGAGATGCACATGAGGATGTGCCAGAGGTGACTATTGGTGATAACATACCATCATTTCCTGGATCTTCCCGTATTGCTAATACGGGAACGTTGCAGGCCACATTGGTGGTGAGCAACAAAGAATTGATTCCCTTGAAGATACAAAAGGTTCCAGGTACTTTAAAATTATTATTAAATATAGTCTAATTGTAATTTACTTACTGATCACTCATTTTGGACTAATGATCCCATGTTTTTTTTGCAAGAAATGATATTTTTTATAAAAATCTTAATGAAATTACATTGCAGATATTTGGGCCCACCATACGTAAAAGGTGGAACATCATACGTGAACTAACCCTTATCCACTATTTTGATTTCATATCATTGCTAGAACAGTTTTCCTTTTATCCATTTCTTGAACTATATCAAAGGTAGCTTCAATTTCTTTCTAAATATAATAGGTTTGTTTTTGCTTTAAAGGTGGAATGACCAAGAAAAAAAGTTAAAAGATGAACTCACAAACCGTATGGTAGGGTTGTTTGGAAATGACACATTTGACAAGACTAAGCTCCTGGAAAAAGCTGGCACATATCTAAAGTATGTGAAGGACCAATATAGGACACATTTAGAGAAGAACACAAAGTATGAGCACCCCCCCATGATTCCAGAGAGGGAGTGGAAGGACTTGATTTTGGATGCAAAGGAGAGAATTGAAAGGAAAAAAGGAAATACACCACCAGATGCTAGAAGAAGGTATGTGATACTATTAAGAATGTTAATATGTACAAATTATTCATTATATTTATATAATCTAACATATTTCAAACTTTTCATAGATTGAGTGACACGTCAAAGGCAACCAAGGCAAGACAAGAAAAGCATGGGCAACACAAACTCAGCTCTGGTGGTTATATGAAACTTGCTGCACAAATTGTAAGAATTAGTAAATTAAGTATCACATCAAAATATTTATAAATTGTAAACAATTTATTTTTTATCAAACAATACAAACAAAATTCACAATACTAAGCAAAAATGTAGGGCTCTGAATTCAATAGAGCGCCCACAAAAGATGACAAGAGAATTGGCTACCAGCAAGGCTATATAGCCGTGGCTGAATGGCTATGAGAATTGAGTGGGAAAACATGAGATTCAGATGCATCTATCACAATGGTAAATAGGCTAAATGAAAAATATTTCAAATTGAATACTTAACCAATAATCTATTTGATGTTAAGTTTCAACATAAAGTGACTATATTTTTTTTAAATAAGCAAGCAATGATAACACTGTGCATGACATTGGAATGCAACATGATAATTGTGGAATAGAACCTGTACATGAAGGTCTGGATGTGCATCCTAGTAGTGGAGGTATTCATTTGCTATTCAATTTTTTTTATGTAATTATTAATACAATTAAACATCTTAAATTGAAAATTAGTGTAGTAATTAATGTAACCTTTATTGTTAATATTTTAGAGCATGTAGTCGGTGGCGACCAAGTGGAGCATGATCCGGGTAGACAACATCAGGAATGTGATGTTCCCCAATTAGGTAAAGAGGACCACTATTATTCCTTTAAACAAATTTAATTGCAATTGGTGTATTGATTAATGTAACGTTTCGTATTTCAACTCCAGAGGATCTAGAGGGTGTTCAGCATGTCGAGGTTGAGGCTAGACAAAATGATGTGGAAGATGATGTGGCCCCATCAAGTAAAGAGTGTAACGGTTGTGTTCTTTAAATTAATGAAATACTTGTAACAATAATAAAAAAATGTTTTGAATTTAACCCAATTCTTTGTTATTGTAGAGGACCCCCCTTTGGTTCAGCATCCTCGTCCTTTGTATAGGACTAGGCATACATCAAGAGCACGAGAAGAGGGCAGAACATTTGAAGATGGGGGAAATGATGAAGAAGACGATGCTCCACTTAGACTTTACATAGCTTCAAAAAAAAAGGAAAGAAAGAAATGATTGTAATCTACCTTATTTGATAATGACTGATTTTTATGTGTTAATGAATGTAATTATGTGCTAATGAATGTTCATGAATGATATGTGTTGATGATTATTGATGAATGTTGCATGTTAATGAAAGTTAATGAATTTTATGTGTTAATGAACGTTATGTGATAATGAATGAATGTTATATTTTAATAATGGATGAAAGAATGAATGAAAGAATGAATGAATGTTAGATGTTAATGGGGAATTTAGAGTGATGTTAGGGTGGGGGGGGGGGAGGGGCCAAATGAGCTTCCACCTTCACATGGTTGGCCCTATTAAGTAGAGAATATTAAACTATTCTCAAAACAAAGTGAAGCTCAATAACATAACACACTTTTCAATATTTCATTATGTTGCATAGTTAATCTTATTGAATAATGTACATATATTGAATCTTAATTGCTAGGTCCAACAGAGCCAACATGAACAACACCATGGTGTGACTGCAAAAGTTGTGAATATGCCTCATCATGAATAAAGATGAATTAGCGCATTCTCTGTAAAATCTCAAATGCTCTATACTTTGGAAGTTTTGAAATTTTTATGATCATATCGGTCCCCTGCCTAAAAGCCTTTTTCCTTGATTTGTTTGTGATACACATTGAGAGATTTTTGTTATCCTTTTATTTATGCATGTCTTAACCATTCTCCACATGCTTCCCATTGTTATTTAGATTGTTGTATTTTTACATATGTTGGAATCTGTAGTTCCACGTACATGTTTTCTATGTTCTTTGTAACTATATGAAAAGGTGTAAAATGTGGGTATAGTCCAAAATCTTGATTACCAACAAGCTATTGTTGTTTAATAGTTCCAGTGTTTGTATTAATTGAAACATTTTAAACCTTTTAACATTTTTCATAGAAAACTTGCACTTTGTATGCAATCTTATTGTTATAGTTCAATTACTGAGGTGATGTGATTTTCAAAAGTATTCCAACAAAAACAAAATTGGTTATCATTTATGTATTTTATTAAAATTTTAGAGTTTCCTCATGAACATTTAAACTTAGAAGGATTTAAAAATTCAATACAAGAGTACTGGACATAATTTCTAGAGATAGAACTAAAACTCTCTCCCATGACTTCAGATTGTTTCCATGCTCTCTAGGCTAGTAGCTTTCAGACACAAAACATAGGTCTTCTAAATTCTATCCCAACATTAATTAGTTCCTTTCTCTTCTTTTTCATCCTTTTGGAAAGAGAATTGGAAATTTTAGGAATGAACATCTTCCTATGTGATTTGTTAAAATACAATGGGGAACTCAATCAAATTTTAATTCACTTCATTTTAAGTTATTATCACAATTCATTGAATTATACTTACAAAAGGCTTATATTTCCAAGGTAAAATATCAGTATCTTTCTTGGGTGATATTAGATACCAGGGTCTCTTGGCTTAGACAAAATCATCCTCTCATTGTATTAAAAGTAGATGCATAGAAAAGCTAGATGCATCAATCGTTAAATCATAAACAAACACAAGCTCAAAAATTGTGTTACCAAGTACACTTGGAACCTAGCCTGTAACTAACTAGTTCATACTAGATATTGTTTGGGTATGATATTCAATTCTATTAGAATCTACAAAATAAATATTAACATAGAAATTAATGTAAGTGATAACATTTTTAAAATTGTTAAATATAAATGATAATAAAATCAAAATAGCATAACATAGTTGATTTCATAAGAGAGAAAATGAAAAAGTTCACAATATCTTCACTCGATATCCAAGATTTTTAATCCATGAGGATGAAGATGAGGATGAGATAGAAAACCAAAAGACAAGGAATTGTTTATCCAAGTTTCCAAATTTTTGAGGATAAGGAGAAAAACATAATCCTATGAAAGAAGGAGAATGTGTAAGTCATTATCTCAAGTTAAAAGAAATTACTTAAATAAACTAAGCAAACAAATGCAATATCATACATACGATAAAACATATCCAATTGGTGAATAAAATGGTACATTGGCACACCCCCTTAAGTGCAATTGAGGTAAGAAGAAATGGGTCACAAGGCTAGGTATCCATGTAAAATATGAAATAACCCCAAATTATAAAGAGAGTGTACCCTCTCGAAGTAGAGACTTGAAAATCCATAGGACAAAACTCCATCCCAAGTGACATATGTGAAGGATAATATAGACCCACCCCATCCCCTAAAGTTGGTGCCTCCACAAAGAAGAGAGAAAAGCAATGCAAAATGTTGAATGGTGAATGTTGTAGTAGGTTCATTTGCAACAAATGATGCACCTTCCTTTCACAATATGGAAATCTTGAGTTGTCAAATTGTTGAATTCCCATACAAGTGGAAAGTAGAAAGGAATTTAGATTTATGGTTTTTGAAGTGACTCATGTGTCTTGATGTTGATGTTAAGTTGTGATTGTTCCATAGAAGATTCAGGGACTACAATCATTGAAGTGTGAGACCTTAATTAATGTGAAATAGAATGTGTCATGTTACATGATATGGTGGGGATAGAACAAGTGAATTTACAATGGGAGACGATGTAACTCGATGGGCATTTTCATCAATGAGAAGACAAATATTCTCAATTATTTCATCAATATTTGAAAGGTGAGAGTCCACAAATAGATTTGAAATGTTTAAGTAGGCCTCCTAATGAAGTGGATCTCATAGAAACGAAGAATCCTCTATAGAGAATCATTGAGAGCCCTTGAAGAAGCAAATTTGAACTTCGATGAAGCAATACATGATGGAGGAATATCTTGCAAGAGGAAATCAAAGTCATTATGGGGTCATCTAGATCTGAAATGTGGTCTACTTTTCAAAAAAGTAAAGATACTTGATAGGAATGTATCCTAGTGGGGTGAATCTAGAAGACATATAATCCTATTGCAAAGAATCATGGAAAGTTCTAGAAGAAGCAAATTTTAATTCTGAAGTAGCAACGTGTATAAGAGATGTTCTCATTTGTAGATGGAGTATCAAGAGGAGGATCACTAGTCCATGGACCATGTCATTGTTGTTAAATACCTACACTTTTGTTCATAGTCACTTGGTGTAGGAATGAATTCAATGAGATAGGGTAGGAGATCCTACATAATATAATTTTTCACTATCCCTTGTTTCGAGTACAAATGGTTCTCTGAATTTATCTTGACAATAGAATGTTGGAATTTAATACCATAATCCATGATGAAAACTACCAAAAATGGAAATTTATCTTAGTTCGCAATTAAAAAATGCTTTTGTATAGGCCTCTCGAAGATTAAGTACATCAGATTGAGACTTTATAAATTGAGTGTATGTATTAGCAATCTCCCAAATTGTTCAATGGTCTCCAAACCCTGTCAATTTTTTATTTTTATTTTAACTCAAATATGTATGGTATAGGTATATTATTGGTTGTGTGAATTTTTTTTTCCTTAAATGCTTCTACGACCAAAAGAGACAAGTTTCAGATGAAAATGGGGTCTTATGGGCCTTTTTGACACAATGGTAGGTTCTTTAGACCTGAAAATGCCCCAAAAACTAGTCGATTGTCTTAAGTTACAAACAAATCCTTGTTTGTGAGCATGCTTCTTGATCTCCAATTTTGCTGGAATGAAAGATAATATTTAATTTCTCAAGCCTTTTGGATGCTTCGAAACCACCAAAAAAAAGCTACTAAGATCATTGAAATGTTGTAGTGACTTGGATAAAAAAAGAAAACTAAGTCTAAACTTTAGAAGTTAGTTTTTTCTTGTCAAATTGTTTTCAATTTTCAAATCATCCAAGGATGCAAGAGGAGTATATTTTGTTATGACAAGATTAAAAAAAAACTTAGAATCTTTTGAAACCATTGAAACATGGGGACCCCTTCCCTCCCCTCCAAAATCCCTATTTTTCTAGGATGCAATACTTAGGGGAAACATCCCCTTGCCGCACCACTTAGGGATGTCCTAGGGACTCAAAGGAGTCTCTTAACCATCTTGAGGATGCCTATGAGTCTCCCATGGTCCCCAATTAGAAACTCCAATTCTAAACAAAAATGGTGAAATTATTGTGAAAATGTCATCCGTATTAAATGTTTGGCAATGCCCCCTAACCTTGATGGGGGCTTTGCCCCAAACCCCCCACAAGGGGAACTACCCATTGACCCCAAACCTCTACCCACCATTCTTATTGTTAATGCAATCATTTCCATTTTTTTTATGTTGACTAGTTTAAACACTTAGTATGCCAAAGTTTCATCTGCAATTCTTATACTTATTCTTAGTTTGTTCCGAAAGTTCCAAAACTCTACCACCATTGTTGATGTTCAAATTTCAATGCAATCATTGACATATTTTTAATGTTTATTGTAAAATTTACATAGTGTGGCAAAGTTTTATTTACAATTGTTATACTTATTCTATACACATCCTTTTATAATTAATTTTTTAAGTTGTATATATTTTTGCATCCTACCCCACTCCCTTCGTCATCCCTCTGTCGTCCCCATACTTAAGCCCTTGGTATGTTAAGCTATGAAAGCTCACAATAGTTTCATTTGATATGTTAATCAAGGAAAAACCTCCAATATATAGCTTCCAAGATTCTAAATCCATGAGGATCATGAAGAGGTAGAAAACCAAAAAAAGAAATTGCTTATCCAAGTTTCCAAATTTGTGACAAGGAAAAAGTAGAATCTCAATCAAAGAAGGAGAATGTGCAACTCATTATCTTATTCTACCTAAGTAAAAATATTACCTAATTAAGATTTTTAATAGTGGAATATCACACTTAGGATAAAACATATCCAAGGTAAATAAAATATTACATTGATAGGCTTCTTTGGTTTCTCTAAAAGTGGTACCTTATGAATTATGTTCTTGGATACTAAAGTTTCCAAATTCTGGGCACTCTTGATAGCTTCTCGTAGAGATTGTGATCCGAAGGATTTAACCAAACCTTTCAATGGTTTCTATTGATGTGTTTTTTATGCACTATGCAACACAAAATAAAATACTAAGTATTTTATCCTCTCTTGAACAAAATCCTCCCAAGTGCTAAACTACGTGATCAAATGGGATGACTCCAAGATTGCAATAGTCAGGTCTTGACTTTATATTGCAGATAGACTCAATGATTGTGATGTGATATCTGCTGGAATCACAAGGGGGACTTACGTTGCTTGGGTCAAGACCTATCCATTCTCATGTTTCATGATTGATTTACACTCCATGATTTAGGTCATCCTTGAGCAACATCTCGACTTAGCCAAATTTTGTTTTTTGTACCCTAATTCTTTAATTTTGACCCCTTACTAGCATTTCCTTAGGTTTTATTGGAATTCTTGCTTCTCTAGCATGGGCACATTTCTAGGGTTCATTCGCACAAATTGCTCTTGATGAGCAAGCTAGTATCATGACCATGACTTAAACAAAATTTTAACTTAGTCAAATTATCTCCTCCAAACTTCTATGAGTTCATCACCTTCATTCTTCATCATTTGGATGTCTTTTGTCATTGGAAGGTAATTCTTGACCACCATACCTCAATCTTGACCTATGTTATACCCTAAAACCCTAGAACCTAGTCATGTTTACAATTGAGATCTTGGTGACTTGATCACTTAATACAACTTAATCATGCAGGTCTCATCTAACTCTGACTCCAAAACTTAAGAAAATCAACCGTAGAAAAAAAGTACTTTGGGAAATATCTTGCAACTTGACAACATGGGTAATGATGGAGGAATGGAAGGTGACACCTATAGAGGTGAGAGAGAGAGAGGGTGAGAGGAAGAGATAATGACCTGGAGAGGGTAGAGAAAGAGAAGTAGAGGGGGAGAGAAGAAGAGAGAGATGGAGAAAGAAACCTAGAGAGGGGAGAGAGAAGATAGATAGTAGAGAGGGATAGAGAAGAGAGATAGAAGAGAGATACCAATGTCAATCTTTTTCTATAAAAAAAAATTTCCAAAAAATCAGCCTATCGTCAGAATTCTGACTCCAAAGGATAAAATTCCAATAGAGGAGTGTTGTTGGATGCACAGCATCCTTGTTGGAACTCTCCTGGAGGCCTCCAGGAGAGTTCCGATGAGGATGTTGTGCATGTGACAACACTCCTCTATCAGAATTTTATCCTTTGGAGTCAGAATTCCGACGATAGGCCGAGATCGCGATGGTATTCTTTCAGGGTATGAGCATCCATGGCTGTCATCAAAAAGGTTGGAGGTGATGTCGGAATTGTGACGACCACAAGGATAGTCAGAACTTATGACACAAAGTTTTCGTTGACTTTTTTTGTCGGTAGTGCGACGAAATTGTGTCAGAATTCCGACGATTTGCCATCAAAATTTTGACCCGAATGTACTAGTGTATATATATATGATATGCAGGTTTTGGCAGTGATCTATTTATGTTTTGTTATTCATGTATGCTTATATTATGCTATGAGTTTTATGATGCATATCTATTTGATTCTATATGATTCTAAATGCAATGGTAGTACATATATGTATTAATGATGCTAATGAATGTAATGGAATTTATAATGAATGTTTTTGAATCCTATAATGAATGCAATGGAATCTATTATGAATGAAATGGAATCTATAATGAATGTAATGAAATCTATTATGAATGTTTAATGAAATGTATTATGAATGTTTTTGTATAATAATGGCTGAACTAATTTTACCTCAGATACATTTTGAAGAAATGCTAGTTAGATGATAGAAAGAAAAACTAATGATAGAAAGAATGTTAGAAAGAATGTGATTTAGAAAGAAGATGAGAGATCAACAAACTATAAATAAGCAAATGAGATGAGAATGAAATTGAAAGAATCATGAACCCGTGTCACATATTTTATTACATCAATATATATTAATCACTGAGCCTTATTATTGAACAATGAAGCTTAGCACATCAAGGTATAAGGAACCAAGATGGAATTATGCTAGGGATCAGGGTATGTGTGGCATCCAATAGCTAAATGCTCCTATCACAGACACCCACTAGAGCAATTTCCCTAGAATTTCATCGGTTCACACTGTTGGTTAACGGATTGGATTTCTCAAAATTTATAAATAAATACTCCTATTGCGCAAATAGAAAACCAACGAGAACTAGCAGTCGAGTAAATAATTATTGTTTTTACCCTCTGTATTAAGGTACAACTCCCTATATGATATTCAATGAATTTTGAATAATTTTTTTTATGTGATTCACTTATAACCAGAAAGAAAACAAAAGGCTTCAACATTCACTAGTCAGCACAACGTGAATGCTTAGTGATGGATAATAAGATTCATAATAAGACATTTGATCTCAAATGAAAATTATCTCACATAATGATAAAAAGAATATTTGAACTCTGATTGATACTCGCTCATGTCTCACAGGACAAGGGGAATCAAAAAATTCAAATGCTTTCAGCTAGTTTCATTTACCAAATTGATTCGCAGACTTCAAATGAAAAATCAGAGAAAGGAAACAGATACATGAACACATAATCATTCCAACAAAAAAATTATGCATTCAAAACACATAGGTTTCTAAAGCTATATCATATATTTCATTCCACTCAAAGATGGGTATTTCACTGAAATTACAAGTGAGATCAATCTGTTCCTCCCAATTTTTACACAAAAATTCTATATTCCACGAAAAAACATCCTTACTAATATATATAGCCCCCAGGCTTAATTGTCTTTTTTTTAAATAAAATAAAATTATGAAATTCAAGAGACAACCACTTGTAACTAAAATTAACTAAACGACTACAAGCCGTAAATAGAGACATAACGAAAAGAATAGAAAATGGCCTAAATTGTCTCTGGGATGTGCGTGGTGCCATGTATATTTTGCCACTCCATATGAGCCACAGAGAAGTTATGAACAAC
Organism: Cryptomeria japonica; assembly: GCF_030272615.1. Classification (NCBI taxonomy): domain Eukaryota; kingdom Viridiplantae; phylum Streptophyta; class Pinopsida; order Cupressales; family Cupressaceae; genus Cryptomeria; species Cryptomeria japonica. Next base: position 579,873,875 of record NC_081407.1, on the reverse strand, counting down.
TTGGTAATGTGGGAGCCCAATGTGTAGGATGTGTTGCTTCCAAACTTCTTTATCCATACTTACTTGCGTGACTTTAGTTTTGTGTACTTCTAAGTGATTTGAATAGACAACCAACATGGATTCAATGCGAGCTACTCTGGTGAAGTCATCTTGGGTGAAAGATTTTGATTCTTTAATAGAGTTTATTTTCCCTTTGAAACTCTGCACCATATCTACTACCTGCTCAATAGTCTATCAATCTTCCTTCAGAAGTTGTACATCGATGCACTTCAAGTCTTTTTGCATCATGGCAATGAGTTCTTTCAATTCTTTTAACAATTTAATGGAATCTTCGTGACCTTGTTTTATGATTGAATTTCTCCATTCAATGTTTTCCTTGGCCACATGCAGTACCTTGTCATCCAAATCATTTACTACCTTTTCTATAAGGAAGTTCATGACACCATACTTCTGTACATCTTTCATTTGAATCAGTACTGCAGCCCATTTTTGCCTTTCCTTTTCCCATGCCGACACCTCTATTCCAAGCTCTTGAGTTACAGTTACAATATCCTCGTACACCTTGACCAAATTAGCAATATACTCTATTCCTTGCTGAATTATGAATTCAAGCCACTCCTCGAAGGTTTCTGCCAGGACATGATTTCTCTGAACCTTATCCAACAAATTTTGGCTCATGGGAGATTTAGGATCAAAACTCTGAGGAACCCATGACAGGGGCTATGGATTGGGATGATGAATGGCATTAATGTACTCCGCCATCTGCTTAACGGTCTATTTCAACTCCTGTTTGTCCTTCTCATCCTTCCATGTTTTGGACAACGTTCGTTTAGCAGAGGACTCTAGGTGTTTTGCATCAGCAGCCCTTGAAGCAGTTCCTAAATCAAGATTTTGAACAACAAAATCCTGCTCAGTTGCATTCTCTGGATCTTTGTCTGAAATCGGCCTAGCCACTTCAGCTACCTAGTGCCCTGTATTCTCATCCACCTCCAGCATAGCTTCGACTTTTAGCTTTTTAGACTTAGGTGTTTTCCCGAGGCATTTACTCACCATATCCTCCATGGGTACACTAATAGGGACTACGTTGCATTTCTTACTTATTGATGCTCCCAACCACCTTGAAACATTTGAGGATATCTTTGCTGGTGGTGTCTGAAATTCAGATGAATCCATGCTAGCCAAAGTAGTCACTTGATTGGGGCCTTCCCTGGGTTGCTCCTTTTCTTTACCTACATCTTGAGATGCAGGGATGTTTGCTTCCGGTTCACCCATAATCACTTGTGCCTCTTCAGTATCAAGAACTATGATAGTTTCTTTTCCTGTAATGTCTGCACCTTTCTTTTTACTTCTGGAATAGGTGACTTGAACTGTTGAGAGGCCAAATAGTGGTTCTTTAAGTCTTCTAGTTTGAACCTTCTCACCTTGAGTACCAGTGACACCTGCAATATCAACAATAATGTTAGAAGAAGAAATGGGTACAATAGCATGAGATTGCTCAATTGATTTCTCGACTGAGGCAATGGTCAGTCTCATTCCAGACCTATGATCTCTTAACCATTTCTCCGTTCTCCTTATTACATAAAAGGTTTTAGACTAAATATTTTCTTCTTCTCTCCTATCCCAATCAATTTTAGGAATAGGTTGCTCATGAACTCTTTCATTGAACTCTGAGTCCAATACATCTTCACCTTCCTCTTCTTGTATTCCTACAATGTTCATTGGCAATTTCAAGGTAATGATTTGCCGTAAAGTGAACCTTGACCATAATCTTCTCCAAACTTCAAATTCATCACATCAATCTTCCCAATAGTCTTCTAACTAGGGTATATGTGAAAATTTCACATCAACATTCAAGTGCTTCACTACATATTCTTTGCTATCGAACCCCTGCTAAGTAACATATGGTGGCAAATTCATCTTCTTGAGGTCCAATTCTAAGTTCAATGCATCAGAAATAGTTTGGCAAGTATAATGTCCGAGTTCAACTGGGAAAATTACTTCAGACTCACTTTTCATCCCTAATCTCTTATCCACATGAGCTAACTGTCTGTTAACTTCTAAAAGTACATAACTATGAAGAGCATATCTGGGCAATCTGAAAGGTTCATCTTCAAAGCCACCAATTCTAATATAAGTAAATCTAGGAAATTGAATAAAACAACTCCCATATGTGGTGACCAACTTTAATGCCTCAGGTGACATTCTATTATTCAAATTACCTTGTAGTTCAAAAGTTAATCTTCCCACAAAGACATCATTCTATCTCAAGGAGTTTTCTGTGTACCTCTATATTTGCAAATGTGGATAGCACTCATAGACCTTCATTCCATTAAGCCAAGGTTCTTGATGTAATCTTGGCCATTCTCTGATATAGGCTAAAAGATAGAACAAGTATGAAGTCATGTGAAAATTAGCTATTCCAACAAAATTACTCAACCCTTCATGCAATCTCTCAGCAATTACTTGCACCCAGTCAAGGTATTTTTCACCAGATAATAGTACCTGAATATAAAAATACATCCAGTCTTCCCAATAGAAGGCATGCAAATTCCCCTTAAGCTTGTTCAAAAGAATCATGATGTCCCTAACTTCTATGATGAAATGCTCTCTTGTTAAGGGTTTAGGCAACCTAGAACCTCCCTTTTGTATTTTAAGGAGCTAGTTTCTAGCAATGACACTCCAATAAACACTTCTCTTCTCAGAGAAAAATGCGTATGAGGTTCCTATGGACCAATCTTCATACGGTTCTTTGTGAGGAATTCCAGTTGTAGCCATTACTATTTCTCTGTCAATCCGCACTAGCATGTCTCCATTATTGGCTCTAATACTCCTATTACTAGCATCATATCTATTCATGCATGCATATACTAATTCTGGGAAAGGAGCAGCAATTGGGAATGCGGTGGCCTCAACAAGACCACTGTGAACTATCTTTTCCATCATGGAATTGGTTGTTGGGGTCTTGGCCCTCTCTAGAAAATTATCTAACTCATCTTCAATGAAGGCTATATCATCTAACTCTTGGAGGGTACTAACCAAGCATGATGTTAGACCCAATTTGGGCAGAGTCGGTCTCATTTTTTCTTTAAATTGCATCAATCAGACAACATTCAACTCTGAGGAAAAGAATTACACTTTTCAAATTTCAAAACTAAAATAGAGCAAGGGAAAATAATCAATTGAACTCACCTATCTTCAACATCAAACTGTGAAACTCTCGGAAGAACTGAGCTAAATTACCTTCTGTGTCTCCACTCTTTGCCAATAGCAACAATAATTATCTTACCTGAGACGCCCCATATTTAAAGACGGAAAAGACTGAAAAGAACCAACACACGCTTCGGCCCAGCTCATTCATCTGTGTAAAACAACTTGTGATTTGATATAATTCTAACATGCTTATTAATTAGAAATCAACTCCACATAGTCGACATGCCTTCTCATGATTGTTTCCATAATTGCAATTTGAAAACATGAAAACCAAGGAAAATTCTGTTTTGATTGCGCCGCCTTTTCGTCCAAGACACCATTGGGCTGATTTGAAAACACCGCTTTGAACCTTGAACTTATTTAAAAAGAAGTTCATTGGTTCAAAGTTCAGTGACAACAAGTCACATTTGCGAACAAGCAGAAAGAGACAAAAGGAACATTCAATAACATGGGAATGAACCTTGAACCTTGAAACATTTCAAAACAAAGGTTCAATGGTTCAAGTTCAAAGCGACCACAAGACTAGTACTAAAGAGACAACTGCAAAACACAAGACAAAAGACTGATTGAACCTTGAACCTTGAACCGAAAAGGTTCAAAATTCAAGTTCAACGACTATGCTAATGATGACTTAGAACTTTATGGATCGCATTTCTCTTGAACTTGAATTGTGAACTTTATAAAAGATTTGATGAATGAGTATGAAACTCATTTGATGAAGACTTAAGTCCTACAAAAATAATGACCCCTATTTCTGATAAGCTATAAGCAAAAAATAAAAAGGGGACAACAACTGGCTCTGACTGGGGAACAAGACTGTGAAGGACTAGGAAGGAACTTAGGATCTCTTGTTTCACACTAAAACAACGATGAGGGTGCAAAATAGGTACAACTTGACACAACAAGACTAGCACAATAAAATTGAGAAAACAAAACAGAGTTATGTGCAGAGAATGCAAGGAACACTTGCTTATAATTTGTAGAGCTTGAGATCCTATCCATTATAAGACAGGGCAAGAATAGTACCATCCATATACGCAAGCTTGAAAGAATTTGGTCCCTTCACCTCATGAATTAGAAACGGACCTTTCCACAAGGACTCAAATTTTCCATGTGCTCCTCTCAGCTCCCTTCTTTTGTCCCAGAGTAGAACTTGATCTCCCTGTATAAATTTCCTCAACCTGACTTTACGGTCAAAAATCTGTTTAACCCACTGCTGATCTTTCGTAATGTGGTCAACCAATTTTTCCCTTTCCTCTTCTATTCTAGCCAGATGCATAATCCTCCTTTCCAGTGCATTTTGAAAATGTGAACCTTCAATAACTGTCTGTAATTTGGAAGCTGCCAATTCAAGAGGAAGTGAGAGCTGAGCCCCAACACCATACACTAGTTCAAAAGGTGACATACCAATTGCTCATTTTGGTGATGTCTTGTCTACCCACAGGGCCTCATATAACCTTTTATGCCAATCCCTAGAATTTTCACTGACCAATTTCTTCATGATATTTATTAGACTTTTGTTGCTAGATTCTTCCTTACCATTACCTTGCGGATAATAGTCAAAGGAATGCACCAAGGAAGTACCGTGATAATAACAAAACATGGATATTTATGTAGAAGAAAAACTTGCAGCATTGTTAGTTACTATCTTCAATGGTACCCCAAAATGAACCAGAATATTTTCTTTTAAGAATTCACATATTATTTCTAAGGTTGTTCTCCTAACAGGCATTGCTTCTACCCACTTAGTAAAGTAATCTGTAGCCATGAGAATATGTGTATGTCTAATGCTGGACGAAGGTGTCACCAGACCAATGAAATCTAGTCCCCATTGCTTGAAAGGTTCTTCCACAACTACTGGCCTGAGAGGTAAAGCGGCTAGTTGTGGTTTCCTTGTAAAGAATTTACATTTAACACACTTTGCAACCCAAACATAAGCATCTTTAAACATATCAGGCCAATAATAGCAATTTCTTAATATTTTGTATGCGGTGACTGTAGAAGAGAAATGACCTCCACAAGCATCATCATGAAATGACTTCAGCAAGGACTCACGTTGTGCTTTATCCACACACCTTAGGAAGGTTCCATCCAGACCTTTCTTATATAATATGTCACCAAAAATAACATATTTAGCTGCTTTTAATTTTAGGTTTCTCTTTTCTTTGGGGGACAAATGTGTAGGACATTCTCCATATGTCAGGAAAAAGGCTACATCAGTGAACCATTCATCCTGTAGGCTAACAAAAAGAGCTAAAGGCAAAATTTCTTCTTCTTCTTTATTTTCTGCCATTAGGCGACATAATCCCTATCCATGAACTAATTTCGTTGGCCTGATATCCAAGTCAAACTCTTGAACCTTTGAAACACAAGTTGCTCTATAATTCATTCCCACCTCTTGCTAAGTCAAGATACTTTTAACAGCAAAATTTGGCACAAAAACAATTGAATGAGAATGTAATATGTAATACCTGAAATGTTTAACAGCTTTTACAACTGCAAAAGCCTACTTCTCGTTCAATGAATAGTTTAATTCATGCTTTTTAAGTGGAATGTTCATAAATGCAATGGGGACCTCTTCACCAAGTTCATTCTTCTGCAGGAGAATACCGGACATTGTGTGTTTTGAAGCATTACAATAAATAATGAAACTTTTATTGAAATCAGGATTAATTAATGTTGGGGCTTGAGCGATGGCCTTTTTAACTTCTTCAAAAGATTTCTTTGCATCTTCTTTCCATTTAAAGATCTGTTTCTCACTCATCATTCGTACAATATGTTTAGTGATCTCGGCAAAATCTGGCACAAATCTCCTGAGAAAGCTTACCTGGCCAAAGAATGATTTGACACCACTCCTGTCTGACGACAAGCTTAACTGCTGAATAGCTTTAACATGATCTGGATCAATCTTGATACCATCTTGCAAAACTATATGACATAAAAGCTTTCCTTCAGTGACACAAAAAACTGATTTCTTTGGGTTAAGAGAAATACCATGATCTCGGCACCTTTGCAACACAGCTTCCAAATCTTCAAAATGATCCTCCCTTTTCTTGGAGAAAACTTTCAAATCATCTAGATACACAATAATGGTGTTACCAATCAAATGACCAAATGAAAGGTTCATTGTTCTTTGGAAAGTATCTCCAGTGTTTATTAGACCAAAAGGCATGCGATTATAGGCAAAAGTTCCCCATGATGTTGTGAAGGCAGTTTTGTGTTGATCTTCTTTTACCACACTTATCTGATTATATCTAGAGAAACCATTGACCATCGACATCATTTCAGATTTGGCAACAGTTTGGAGAATGTGATCCATTGCAGGTAAAAGATAATTATCTTTTAAGCTAGCCTGATTCAGATTCCAAAAATCAACACAAATTCTTATCTCTCTGTTTTTCTTGTGAACCAGAACAATGTTAGCCACCCATGTTGAATGATGAATTGGATAGATTATCCTTGCCTGAAGTATTTTATCTATTTCTCTAAAAATTGCATCAGCAACTTTTGGGTTATAATTCCTTAATTTCTGCCTGAAAGGAGTAGCTTCTGGTTTAAGGGGAATATGATGTTGAAATTGACCATCTCTGAAATCTTTCAAATCTTCATAGGACTAGGCAAAAACATCAAGAAACCTTCTCAACAGTTCAATGTACAAATGCCTTTCTTTCAGAATCCAACATTTACCCAGATTAACCATTTTTGGATTCTTTTCCTCACGAATATTAATCTTCTCATATTCACCTGATGTATAAGCATCGTGGGAATCAGTTCTTCTTATAGACTTGTTGTTATGATTGAACAAGTTCTCTAAAGTCACCAATCCTTTTGGAATTCAATTTCCCTTAAGCTGAACTACTCCCTCTTTGAAGCTTCCCTTCTCATCTGGACAAAATTCATTACATTGGTTTTTTGAACCTTCAAAATACGAAGAAACAAACATAGCAGCATTTTGTAAGAACTTATCAATATGATTATCATCTTCAAACACTTGCCAAAAATCAGAATTATCAGGGATGTTTGGGCGATAAACTACTTCAATTCTGTAAACATCTGTACCAAAATATGGATGTGGAAGTAGTAATGATTCTGATACCGCTAGGGAATTTGCACAAGAATTTTGACTTCTGGGAATAGTTTCTATTGAAAATGCATCAAACTACTCAATTTCATCCGAAATTCTATTTCTAAAATGCTTGAGCCTCACATTTTTCATAAAATAATGATTGCGTACTTGATTAACAATCAATTTTGCATCACCTTTAGCGCACAACAATTTAATCCCTTTCTTCTTGGCTTGTTCAATTCGTAGAAACAATGCCTCATATTCTATGGTATTATTTGTATTTTTAAACTCCAACTTAAATGAAAAAGGAAAATTCTCACCCTAAGGAGAAATAAGTACCACTCCAGTGTCGGATCCAGCAGATGCACAACTCCCATCAAATTCTATTGTCCACAACCCTGCAGTGTGATCATCCACATCTTCTGACATATTTTTAGTGTCATCAGAGAAAAGCAAATAGTTACCAAATCCACATTCCTGATACAATATTTGTGATTTTGGATCCTCTGAAGGAAACATTGTAAATTTGGATTTTGTTTCTGGTATGAGAGTAATCTTCTGCCTTCCTATAGGAATCATTTCCTTAGACCAATCCATTTTAATCTCACCACATAGGTCTTTAAAAAAGGTTCTACTCAACAACATTCCATAACTTGCTGGAATATCAGCAACCAATATTGTGAGCTTTACTCTTTTATTGGGATGAACTGCTAAAGCAACTTGAGCATCTTTAATCTGACCAAGTAAAGGAATTTGTTTAGAATCCATTGAGAAGCATTTGCCGAAGGTTTTAGTGAGTGTGAGACCTAATGCTTTGGCCACTGTAGAAGACATTATATTATCTGAATCTCCCGAATCAATAATACAATTATTAAGTTTATAACCATTGATAAATAAGGAGACATAGAAAGGCTCAGATTTCTAGTCAAGCATATGTGATGGTCCTACAGGTTCATTAGCTAGCACTTTTGATGTAAAAGCATTGGGTTGTTCTCTTAACTAGGCTTCAGTATTGAATGGTAAAGACTCAAAGTTTGTCAATAAATCAGAGGGCTGCAACTGAGAGTTTTCCCTCTGCACATATTTAATTAACTTTTCTAGCTCTTTGGGATTCAGCCTGAGGTATCCAGCTAGAGAAATTTGAATTTTTGATGTTTTACAAAACTCAACAATATCAAAAGGGATATCAGACTCAGGTCACTTCAATATTTGAACCTCTTGAACCTTTGAACTTACTTCTGAATTTCGGTTCATAGGTTCCTTACCCTTGGTTGAATTTTCATAGGATGATGGAGTGCTTGTATTTTGAAATTTGATGCTGGTTTCTAGTGAAAATGACACAAGAGGGATCTTCAAGGGTTACCAATATATCTCCTCCTCTATCTATTTCAGATTCATATTCAAGAAAGTGTATTCTAGAGTCGCCAGGTTGTCCACGAATTTCCTCTATTGAGCTAGGTTCATTTAAAACTTCTCCTGTACTAAGCATCTATGCATGTCTCACCATTTCTAGACAAGAGTTACCATCATGGTCATCTGTTAAATGAAAGATGCCCATATTTCTTCTGGGAGGGGGTGCTTCAATGGCTAGTCTTTGCTGAGTTGGGGGCAATTGTAAAGCTTTATTTCTTGTTTCGGTAGGCTGATTATTAGGCCATCTTGGAATGTCTTGATAAGGTTGAGGATATGATGTATTAGCCTTGGGGAGTTGTCTCTTGAGAGTGATCACATCATTAACCAACCTTTGGATTATGGGATCAGAGGGAGTTGTGGAAGTTGATGGTTGTGAGTTAGTGCTACTTGAACTTCTCTTCTCCATTTGCCTACATTGATCAAATCATCTTCTAATTCTGCTGCAGTGGTTTTGGCAGTGGCTAAATCCTAGACCCTTTGCCTACGAATAAAGAAACTTATTTGTCCAGGCATTGCATCAATGAAGAAACATTTCAAATTATCATCAGAAGGTCTCTGATTAATAGGAATCTTATGAACAATCTTGTCAAACCTTGCCACAAAGTCCCTCATGGATTCAGGTATTTCCTTCTTCAGTTGAGCTAATTGGGCTAAGAGAGAATGGTCATCTTCTGCCACTTTAAACCTATCCTCGAACCTAGTTTTCAAATCCTGCTAGTTTGTTATTACACCATTTGGCAAATGGTAAAACCAGTCGGCTGCTATTCCAGTCAATGTCTGAATAAACAACCTTATTGCTACATCTTCATGCCGAACAGCCAACATGTCGCATGCAACATTAAAAGCATTAAAATGCTCATCAACTATAAATTTCCCATCACCATTAAACTTAGGTAAATGTTCTCTAGCCAATTTACATAAAGGATTCAAATTTGCTCCAAGGGCAAGTGGTCCTACTGCTAGACCCCAAGGATTATTTGTAGCCATAGGAAGGATAATATTCAGAGGGGTAGGATTAATCACAGTGGGAAAGACAACACCATGTAAAGTCAAGGAATGGCAAATAGAAGATTGGGAAGGAATAGAAGGAGATCTTGGGGGCCTACTTCTTGCCCTTTTTTGAGGTGTAAAGGAAGGGAAGGAATTTAGATTTTCCAACTCTTTGAAAAATGAATCAACTAACCCTTCTCGCCTTTGGGATCTAGTATATATTTTAGTCTCCGGCGTGCTCACACCCAATTTAAAATAACTTATGGCTGTAAAACTAATCCTATTATTCGATCCCTAGCAGAGTCGCCAAAAATCTATTCGTTAACGGATTGGATTTCTCAAAATTTATAAATAAATAGTCCTGTTGCCCAAATAGAAAACCAATGAGAACCAGCAGTTGGGTAAATAATTATCTCAAATGGAAATTAACTCACAGGATGATAAAAAGAATATTTGAAGTCTGATCGATACTCGTTCATGTCTCAAAGGACAAGGGGAATCAAAAAATTCAAATGCTTTCAGCCAGTTTCATTTACCAAATTGATTCGTAGACTTCAAATGAAAAATCAAAGAAAGGAAACAGATACATGAACACATAATCATTCCAATAGAAATTTTATGCATTCAAAACACACAGGTTTCTAAAGCTGTATCATATATTTCATTCCACTCAAAGATGGGTATCTCACTAAAATTACAAGTGAGATCAGTCTGTTCCTCCCAATTTTTACACAAAAATTCTATATCCCACGCAAAAACATCCTTACTAATATATATAGCCCCCAGGCTTAATTGTCTTTTTTTTAAACAAAATGAAATTATGAAATTCAAGAGACAACCGCCTGTAACTGAAATTAACTAAACGGCTACAAGCCATAAATAGAGCCATCACGAAAAGAACAAAAAATGACCTAAATTGTCTCTGGGATGTGTGTGGTGCCACGTATATTTCACCACTCCATATGAGTCACGGAGAAGTTATGAACAACTTGGTAATGTGGGAGCCCAATGTGCAGGATGCGTTGCTCCCAAACTTCTTTATCCATACCCACTTGCGTGACTTTAGTTTTGTGCACTTCTAAGTGATCTGAACAGACAACCAACATGGATTCAATGTGAGCTACTTTGGTGAAGTTATCTCGGGTGAAAGATTTTGATTCTTTAATAGAGTTTATTTTCCCTTTGAAACTCTGCACCATATCTACTACTTGCTCAATAGTCTGTCCATCTTCCTTCAGAAGTTGTACATCGATGTACTTCAAGTCTTTCTACATCACGACAATGAGTTCTTTCAATTCTTTTAACAATTTAATGGACTCTTCGTGACCTTGTTTTATGATTGAATTTCTCCATTCAATATTTTCCTTGGCCACATGCAGTACCTTGTCATCCAAATCATTTACTACCTTTTCTATAAGGAAGTTCATGACACCATACTTCTGTACATCTCTCATTTGAATCAGTACTGCAGCCAATTTTTTCCTTTCCTTTTCCCATGCCAACACCTTTGTTTCAAGCTCTTGAGTTATAGTTATAGCATCCTTCGTACACCTTGACCAGATTAGCAATATACTCTATTCCTTGCTGAATTATGAATTCAAGCCACTCCTCGAAGGTTTCTGCCAGCACATGATTTCTCTGAACCTTATCAAACAAATTCTGGTTCATGGGAGATTTAGGATCAAAATTCTGAGGAACCTGTGACAGGGGTTGTGGACTATGATGATGAATGGCATTAATGTACTCCACCATCTTCTTAACGGTCTATTTCAACTCCCATTTGTCCTTCTCATCCTTCCATGTTCTGGACAACATTCATTTAGTGGAGGACTCTAGGTGTTTTGCAACAGCAGCCCTTGAAGCAGTTCCTAAATCAAGCTTTTCAATAACAAAATCCTGCTCAGTTGCATTCTCTAGATCTTTGTCTAAAATCGGCCTAGCCACTTTAGCTACTTAGTGCCCTGTATTCTCATCCACCTCTAGCATAGCTTCTTCTTTTAGCTTTTTAGACTTAGGTGTTTTCCCAAGGCATTTACTCACCATATCCTCCATGGGTACACTGATAGGGACTACGTTGCATTTCTTACTTATTGATGCTCCCAACCACCTTGAAACGTTTGAGGATATCTTTGCTAGTGGTGTTTGAAATTCAAATGAATCCATGCTAGCCAAAGTAGTCACTTGATTGGGTCCTTCCCTGGGTTGCTCCTTTTCTTTACCTACATCTTGAGTTGTAGGGATGTTTGCTTCCGGTTCACCCATAATCACTTGTGCCTCTTCAATATCAAGAACTATGATAGTTTCTTTTCCTATAATGTCTGCACCTTTCTTTTTACTTCTGGAATGGGTGACTCGAACAATTGAGGGGCCAAATAGTGGTTCTTTAAGTCTTCTAGTTTGAACCTCCTCACCTTGAGTACCAGTCACACCTACAATATCAACAATAATGTTAGAAGAAGAAATGGGTACAACAACATGAGATTGCTCAACTGATTTCTCGACTGAGGCAGCGGTTAGTCTTATTCCAGACCTATGATCTCTTAACCATTTCTCTATTCTCCTTATTACAATAAAAGTTTTAGACTGAATATTTTCTTCTTCTCTCCTATCCCAATCAATTTCAGGAATAGGTTGCTCATGAACTCCTTCACTGAACTCCAAGTCCAATACATCTTCACCTTCCTCTTCTTGTATTCCTACAATGTTCATTGGCAATTTCAAAGTAATGATTTTCCATAAAGTGAACCTTGACCATAATCTTCTCTAGACTTCAACTTCATCACAACAATCTTCCCAATAGTCTTCTAACTAGGGTATATGTGAAAAGTTCACATCAACATTTAGGTGCTTCACTGCATATTCTTTGCTGTCGAACCCCTGCCAAGCAACATATGGTGGCAAATTCATCTTCTTGAGGTCCAGTTCTAAGTTCAATGCATCAGAAATAGTTTGGCAACTATAATGTCCGAGTTCAACTGGGAAAATTGCTTCAGACTCACTTTTCATCCCTAATCTCTTATTCCCATGAGCTAAATGTCTGCTAACTTCTAAAAGTACATAACTATGGAGAGCATATCTGGGCAATCTGAAAGGTTCATCTTCAAAGCCACCAATTCTAATATAAGTAAATCTAGGAAATTGAATAAAACAACTCCCATATGTGGTGACCAACTTTAATGCCTCAGGTGACATTCTATTATTCAAATTTCCTTGTAGTTCAAAAGTTAATCTTCCCACAAAGACATCATTCCATCTCAAGAAGTTTTCTGTGTACCTCTGTATTTGCAAATTTGGATAGCACTCGTAGACCTTCATTCGATTAACCCAAGGTTCTTGATGTAATCCTGGCCATTCTTTGATACAGGCTAAAATATAGAACAAGTATGAAGTCATGTGAAAATTAGTTGTTCCAACAAAATTACTCAACCCTTCATGCAATCTCTCAGCAATTACTTGCACCCAGTCAAGGTATTTTTCACCAGATAATAGTACCTAAATATAAAAATACATCTAGTCTTCCGAATAGAAGGCATCCGAATTACCCGTAAGTCTGTTCAAAAGAATCACGATGTCCCTAACTTCTTTGATGAAATGCTCTCTTGTTAAGGGTTTAGGCAACCTAGAACCTCCCTTCTGTATTTTAAGGAGCCAGTTTCTAGCAATGACACTCTGATAAACACTTCTCTTCTCAGAGAAAAATGTGTATGAGGTTCCTATGGACCAATCTTCATACGACTCTTTGTGAGGAATTCCAATTGCAGCCATTACTATTTCTTTGTCAATATACACTGGCATGTCTCCATTATTGGCTCTAACACACCTATTACTAGCATCATATCTATTCATGCATGCATATACTAATTCTGGTCAAGGAGCAACAATTGGGAATGTGGCAGCCTCAACAAGACCACTGTGAACTATCTTTTCCATCATGGAATTGGCTGTTGGGTTCGTGGCCCTCTCTAGAAAATTATCTAACTCATCCTGAATGAAGGTTGTATCATCTAACTCTGGGAGGGTACTAACCAAGCATGATGTTCGACCCAATTTGGGTAGATTCGGTCTCATTTTTGCTTTAAATTGCATCAATCAGACAACATTCAACTCTGAGGCAAAGAATTACACTTTTCCAAATTCAGAACTAAAACAGAGTAGGGGAAAATAAGCAATTGAACTCACCTATCTTCAACATCAAACTGTGAAACCCTCGGAAGAACTGAGCTAAATTACCTTCTGCATCTCCACTCTTCGCCAATGACAACAATAATTATCTTACCTGAGATGCCCCATATTTAAAGACGGAAAAGACTGAAAAGAGCCAACACACGCTTTGGCCCAGCTCATTCATCCGTGTAAAACCACTTGTGATTTGATATAATTCTGACATGTTTATTAATTAGAAATCAACTCCACACAGTCGACATGCCTTCTCATGATTGTTTCCATAATTGCAATTTGAAAACACGAAAACCAAGGAAAATTCTATTTTGATTGCGCTGCCTTTTCTTGTAAGACACCATTGGGCTGATTTGAAAACACCGCTTTGAACCTTGAACTTATTTAAAAAGAAGTTCATTGGTTCAAAGTTCAATGACAACAAGTCACATTTGTGAACAAGCAGAAAGAGACAAAAGGAACATTCAATAACACGGGAATGAACCTTGAACCTTGAACCATTTCAAAACAAAGGTTCAATGGTTCAAGTTCAAAGCGACCACAAGACTAGTACTAAAGAGACAGCTGCAAAACACAAGACAAAAGACCGATTGAACCTTGAACCTTGAACTGAAAAGGTTCAAAATTCAAGTTCAATGACTATGCTAATGACAACTTAGGACTTTATGGATTGCATTTCTCTTGAACTCGAATTGTGAACTTTATAAAAGATTCGACGAATGAGTACGAAACTCATTTGATGAAGACTTAAGTCCTATGAAAATAATGACCCCTATTTTTGATAGGCTATAAGCAAAAAATAAAAAGGGGACAACTCACACCACAAACAGAAAACAAAGAAAAAGATAATGCCCATCATAGCTCCTCTAGTCACTTGTGGACATCCTTGAGTAGCATAGGAACAATACCTATCACCAAATGATAAAAGATAACGACTGAACCAGACAAAATTCAGTAGCTATACTGACCTTGTGCCTTCATTCTTAGTTGCTTGATGTGATGGTTGATAATGTCTGATCTCAGAAAGTTGCGGACACCGTTTATGACTGTCCTGTCTGATTTTGAGTGTATCCTCTTATGTTTAAGACAAGATAATGATCACTTTGATATGGATATGATACGATTGATAAGACAATTTGATTAGTTGATTGTAGATGTTTGACTGGATAGTTGTATCCTTTGTTAACTTTGTGTGAAGTGTTTGCTGGATATCTGCTAGGGTATTTGTTTCTCACAAGACATTTTATTGCAGGTTTTTTTGATTTATTGATTTTCAATTTTTAGTTCTTTTCCAAGAGCTTTTTCGATGTTTTTGGATTATGTAGATCACTATTTGAATGTTTTTGGATTGATTTTTTCAGGACATTTTGCAGATGTTTTTGGCTGATTTTTTTGGACATTATATGAATGTTTTTGGATTTTATGGTTTTCAGTCTTTTTTGGATTTTAATTTTTTCAGTGTTTATGGATTTTTTAGAAGGAAATTATATGATTTTATTTTTGGGGGGGATTTTTTGGGACTTTATATGATTTTTAGGATTTTTTCAGGACTTTATATGATTTTTTGGATTTTTTCAGTTATGCCCCCAATGTTTTTTAGATTTTGAGTTTTTCAATGTTTATGGATTTTTTTGAAGAACGTTATATGATTTTATTTTTTTGGAATTTTTCGGGACTTTATATGATTTTTAGGATTTTTTCAGGACTTTATATGATTTTTTGGATTTTCTCAGGACTTTCTCTGATTTTTAGGATTTTTTCAGTTATGCCCCCAGTGTGTAGACCTGTATGACATGATGATCTGTAGAATACATGTGGAGACAATGAATTTTTGACATGACCTATGTTGATGCAATATGCATGATGAAGATACTTTCCTATTCGAACAAGATTGATTGTGTTTGTTTTATCATTTGTAATACACCAATTGAAATGGAGGTGCAAAACATTTCATAGATAAGTGGTCAATCGATTCCTAAGGTCCTTTGGAACATTCAACTCAACATACTTAGTGACTCAGATTTAAAAATGGAGACGCGAAAAAATTCTGCATTGGTTCTTGATACTTTGACCTTTTTTTGACCATGTGTGTGTAGATGAGTTAATTCCTGCTCTTGTGTTCACTAAAGATCCTTAGCATCCTCTATGACTAGCTACCTAGATTATCCTAGCTTCAAAAGCATCCCGAATAGAGCCTCGCTACTAGCTAGCCTTGAGAGCTCCGATGAGGTTATAGACTGTAATTGCTCAAATATTGCTCCATTGCTAATAGGCATTCAGCCTTGATGTAGTTACTTGCATGTTCCCATAGTCAATCTTTTTGTCGCTCTTTGTATACATGGTATCTTAGCTATATATCATTTCTCTTTTGCCTTGAGATGGATATTTGGCATAACTCTTTTTCTTTTTATTTTCTTGCCTTGACTTGTAAGTAATGAAACCTACTTGGGTGTGACAATTACAGCGGTGATGAAGTAGAATTTTAGATTTTTCACTAGTCATATGATCAACTAGGTGTCTAGAATGAGTTAGACATTTTCTTAATATGTTTGAGATATAGCAATTAATAGATTTTGGGTTAACAAGTGTCAAATAGTGAAATCATTACCCAACCATAAGTAAAGCGTTGTCATAGGGTAATGTTGTGAATGAATTATCTTAGGATCTCATAGACTTCATGTTCGAATATCTAAGAAAGGAGATGACCCTTGTTTCTCTTGAATGCAAATGAATGATAAACTTGAATAGTTGCCTTGTTTTCTTGATGCTCTAATATGAAAATGCTAAAACTTGGAGGATGTGATGCATTTGAAAAAGGAAACTATATGTAATGCAGGGTTTTGAATAATATGATATGCAATGCGGAAAGTAAAACCTAGACTACACAACCCTTAGGTATAATATCGTTTAAGGTGCATGCTATTCATAGGGTCAGAGAATGGATCTCCCTCCATGGTAGCCAAATTATATGCTCCATTTCCTATGACCCTTTTTATGATGAAAGGACCTAGCCAGTTAGGTTCAAATTTTGTTGGCTTTTCTCATTCCACTAGGTTCCTTTGATTTTCTTTAAGGACTAGATCTCCCACTTCAAAATTTCATGGGCGGACTCTTTTATTATAACTTTGTCTTAGTCTGTTTTGATATCCTTGTAGATGGTTGAATGTTGTTTGTCTTTTTTCATCAAGGGTTTTGAGTTCTTGTAACCTTGCTACCCTATAGTCTTCCTTTGATATGATGTTCTATAAGGAGACTCTTAGAGAAGGTATTTCTATTTTAATGGGGAGTATCACTTCTGTACCATAGACCAAGGAATATGGTGTTGCTCATGTAGGTGTGCGTACTCCTATTCCTGTAAGCCCAAAGAGCAGGATTTAACTGGAGATGCCACTCCCATCCTGTGTCAGTGACTACTTTCTTAAGAATTTTCAATATTGTTTTATTTGTAGCCTCTGCTTGTCCATTGCTTTGTGGATAATATGGCGTGGCATTTTTTTGTTGTATGTGAAATTTGTCACACAACTCTTTCACTTCCTAGTTTTTAAATGGATGTCCACCATCTGTAATGAAGCACAGTGGAATCCTGTATCTGCATATAATGTAGTTGAGCATGAATTTTGATATCTGCTTTCTAGTGGTGTATGTAAGAGTAATTTCCTCAACCCATTTGGTAAAGTACTTAGTGGTTGTCAAGATGAACTTGTGCCCATTGGAAGAAGTAGGGTTGATTTTACCCACTAGATCTAATCCCCATTTTGAAAATGGCCATGGTGATGTAATGGGTTGAAGATCTTGTGCTGGTGCATGAATGAGGTCTCCATGCATTTTCCATTGTTTACACTTTTGTACATACTTGTAAGCGTTATTTTCCATAGTTGGCCAGTAATAACCTATTCTCAATAATTTCTTTGATAATGGCAGACCACTTTGGTGAGCCCCATAGATTCCATCCTAGACTTCCTTTAAAGCAAGGTGTGCTTCATTCTCATCCAGACATTGGAGAAGGGTTCCATCAAAAACCTTTCTATACAAAGTATCAGCTATAATGGTGTATCTAGATGCCTGATGAATAAAGGTCTTCTTTTGATTTCTGGATAGATCCAGTGACATGTATTGAGTATGTAAATATGTATATATTTCATTGTACCAAGGTGATTCTGGACCCACAATTGCACATACATATTCTGATAGGGAAGTCTCATAAGCCGGTAACATCAACTATTTTATGATGAACTCAGACTGAGTTTTGTTAGCAGGCATATTCAGAAGAGATCCTATGGTAGCCATTGCATCTGCTGCCTTGTTTTGTTTTCTCGGGATCTATTCGAAGGTAATTTTGCTAAAGTGCTCCTTGTAATCTTTGACCAACTTCTTATAAGGCATGAGTTTGTCATCCTTCATGTTTTAATCATCATTGACTTGGTTTACAATCAACTGCGAATCACCATAGACCTGTAACTCTTGTATTCTCGATTGTACAGTTGTACGAAGCCCTATGAGGAGAGCTTCATATTCAGCTATATTGTTTGTGCATTGGAAATTGATCCTAAATGAGTTAGGTATAGTATCCCCTTGAGGGGTGACGAAAATAATCCCTACTCTAGATCCATGACTTGTATATGACCCATCAAAATATAATTTCCATATTATAGATGTAGTTAATGTAAACACGGATTCATCTGGAAAGTCCATCAGCAATGAGTGACTATCTTGTAAAGGAGCCTCTTCTAATTGATCTGCTATAATTTGTCCTTTGATGGCTTTTTTTATCTATGTATTCTATATCAAACTTTCTTAGGATCATAACCCACTTAGCCAATCGCCTGGTCAATGTTGCTCTGCTCAATAGGTACTTGAGTGGGTCAAAGCATGTAATGAGTTGTACCTTATGAGTTAGCATGTAATGTCTAAGCTTTTGGGATGAAAAGATTACTATTGAACATGCTCACTCTATAGGGGTATAATTAAGCTCATAGCCGATTAGAGTCCTACTTATATAATAAATGGCTCTTTCTTTTCCATTTTCATCATGTTGTGCCAATAGAGCTCCTAGAGCTGAGTTTGTTGCTGATATGTATAACAATAGAGGTTTTCTTGGAGTAGGTGATACTAACACTGGTGTGTTTACAAGATAATATTTCAGAGCTTGGAAAGCTTCTTGGCATTCTTCTGTCCATTTAAAGGTAACTCCTTTTTCTGAGTAAATGCTGGAATGGGTGACACTTATTTGCCAACTGCGCTATGAATCTCCTTATGGATTGTAGTCTTCCTTGTAACCCTCTTAGTTGTTTAAGTGTTTATGGAGGTTGCATATTAATTATTTCCTTGACCTTGGTAGGGTCTATTTCAATTCCTCTGTTTGACACTATAAACCCTAACAGTTTACCTGCTATTACACCGAACACAAACTTCTTCAGGTTTAATCTAACATTATACTGCTCCAACCGATCAAATATCTGTGCAAGGACTATAAGGTGACCTTCTCTTGTTTGTGATTTAGCCACTATATCATCCACATAATCTTCCATTATGTTGTGGATCATGTCATGAAACAACATTGTCATGGCTCTTTGGTATGTTGCTCCAGCATTTTTGAGACCAAATGGCATCACATTCCAGCAGCATGTTTCCTATGGGCATGTAAAGGTCATTTTATGTTGATCTTTTGGTGCAATTTTAATCTGGTTGTATCCTAAAAAACCATCCATTAAGGATATCATCTCATTTCTAGTTGTTAGATCAACTATCATATCGATATTTGGTACTGGGAAGTCATCCTTAGGACAAGCTTTATTTAGATCTTGAAAATCCATGCAAATTCTTATGCCTCCTTTGGGCTTAGTCACAATTACCAGGTTGGATATCCATTCCGCATATTCAATAGGTCTAATGAAACCTACATCCAACAATTTTTGTAGTTCTATTTTAACCAGTAATGCAATACTTGGATGCATTTTTCTCAAATTTTGCTTGTAAGGTTTAACTCCTGGTATCAAAGGTAAGTGATGCAACACTAATTCAAAGTCTAAGCCTGGCATATCTGCATAGGACCAAGAAAAATTGATAGGTCTTTGCTTGAAAAAATAAATGAATGTCTTTTTCTTCTGTGCTTAGTGATTTTGCTAGATGGATGCTATGTACAACCTCCCCTTCTACTTTGTTTAATTCTTTTGTTTTTTCTATAAGCAATGTTGAACTTTCTCTTTCAATAGGAAGGTTACCCAACTCACTCTTTCCTTTATGGGTGTTTTTATCTTTATCTTCTATTGTAAAGGTACTTTCTTCTCCAAAGTATGTTGTTCTATCTAGGTCTACAACAAACCCTGCTTTGTGATCACCTTGTGGAAGCCCCTCTCTGACTTTGAGAAATTATGCAATTGCTTCATCATTTTCAAACCAATCTAGAGTTGGTTTTCCTTCTTGCCCCTAATCAATCAAGTGTGAATGTACCAAGGGTAAATCATCACTCCCTTCTATAGTAGACTATAATAACATGAAGACTTGATTATTTGAATGACTTTGTGTATTTTCATCTTGTATAGGCTTTATTTGATACCTTAATATTACACTTGTTGGTGGGCTAGAATCATGGATTGATAAGAACTTGTACTAGTGAGAGTCTCTATCACTTTCAATATATGTTTCATCTTGTGAGCTATCATCACTTATTTCTTCTTGTTCCTATCATTGATTCTTGTGTAGATTGGCTGGTCTTCTTTGGACATTAGTTACCCTTCTTAAGCCTGGTATAAGCCTTTGCAATATTTCTTCCTCTGATTCATTAGGTTGAGCATGATTCATTTATCATGGCAGGAGTAGTGATAATAACCATGGATGAGATTCAGCTAGTGGTGGTAAACCTGTCTCTATTGCAACATTATCCTGTACCATTGTATTAATAACTGCATCATTTTGTGATTGAGTGCTAGGTTCTTGTAGGAGTTGTCTCATGTCTTCCCCATCTGATTCCGCACTAGGCGATGTGGGTACTTGATTACTTGTTTGAGATGAAGATGGAAGCACCTGCGGGGAAAAATCCCTTTGTGGTATGTAGTTTGACGGTTGCATTGGTTGATTTAGTATATCAAGGGTGCGATGTCTTGCCTCTATGATATGTGGTACATGTTTATACCCCAATCCTTGATTACCTGGATTATCATTAGGAACAATAGGTTCTAGTCTTCCTTGTTTCTATAACCCAAGGCCTGTGGTACCATCATATCCATGTCTTTGGAGCATTTTGAATCCATTGCCATACTGATCTATGTGTATTTTGGGTGTTGTCATATGATCTTCTTCTCTATATATCCAATGGTTAACATCTTCATTTAGGGATTCTTCTTGTAAGTCACCCCATCTAATAAAAGAGCAAGAGTCTGTGTATCTGGCAATTTCTTTTCCTTTGTCTTGTTTTTTTACTGTATTGTGAGGTTTCCCAAAAGACTTAGGAGAAAGAGATAATTTTTTCCCACTTAAATTATTTGCAATAGAATACTCTCCACAACCCATATCTTTTATTTGTAAGGAGAATGTTGTAGGCATGCCCTTTTTTGTTTCTGTGATCTCTAATGTCTCCAGTTGTGTAGTGAGAGGTGTTGCTTGATTGATAGGTACCTGATTATCCACACTTTCTTTCAAGTAATTGCAATGTTGGAAGGGATTTGGATCACCCCTTATGGTCATTTCAATACCATTATATGGGAATTTGACACACTGATGAAATGTGGATGGTACTACTTCCATGGTGTGGATCCATGGGTGACCCAATAATATGTTATATCCTAGTTCTCTATCCAAGACTTGAAAAGTGACCTCTGTTGTTATGGGTCCCACTTGTACTAGTAATGTTACAATGCCTTTTGATGGATGTTCTTCATCATCGTAAGCCTTGATATTTATCCTCTTGGAAGAATCAATGTGAAGTTTAGAATATCCTAGTGCCTTAACTAGCTTTAAAGTAAAAATGTTGAGACCGGCTCCCCCATCTATGAGTACTCTTTTGATTATTTTTTTATGAATGTAAGCTTCCAGATGTAGTGGGTCGTTATGAAGCAGTCTATCACTAGGAATATCTTGTTCTATAAATGCAATACGTGTGCCTTGTGTCAGATTTCCTACCATAGACTAGAAGGCATTTTCATCTATATCTCTGTCCACTACCGAATATTGAAGTACTTTGTCCAATATAGCTCTATGAGTGGGTGAAATACACAAAAGCTCTAATAATGATATATGTGCCAGAGTTTTCTTAAGTAGTTCAACAACATTGTAAGTCCCTACTCCTAGTGGATGATTTGTTGGTATCCCCTATAAAGTTACCTTTGATCTGCGAGTAACCACTGCATAGTCTCTGTCTCTGGGAGTTATGGTGATTGTAGCGACTGAGTCATATAACTTACAAGATTTGTTAGTATCATAAGCTATTTTATCAAGATTTATGGTAAATTCCTCTTCACAGTCTTAATGTGTATGTTTGACATCCATGATGTGTTCTATGAGTTCATCTTCAAACCAACCTGAGTGAGATGGTTGACCATGCTCCCAGTCTCTAAGACCAATATTTCTATCATCATCATACTTTGGTGCCTCTGATATCATGCAAATTTGGTTATCATCTGTGTGAGTGTCTTGATATTGGTCATCTTGATCAAGTGTTTCTTGTGAATCATTGTTTGCTACATCTCCTGAGCTAATGGCATGAATAGTGTAGTCATATGAGACCTTTGTGTAGTTAGTTGTATTGTCTTGGGTACTTGATGTGGTATCTTTCCCTTTGTCATGCTTAACAAAAGGATCCGTAAAATTTGTATGATTTGTGTTTGCTGAGGTTTTATCGGTATCAATTGTGATGTCCCCTTGGTCTATCATATCTTGGACCAAGTTTTTCAATTTGTAACAACTTGTTGTTTTGTGACCTTTAGTCAGATGATAATCACAGAGATCATTATCATTACACCATGTGGGTTTGAAAGAACCCAGTTCATACACTCTTACTTCAGGTAAAGTGATCATGTTTGTCTGTATTAACTTTTTGAGCCCTGACTCAATAGGTTCTCCTAGAGGTGTGTAATTTATTCTTGGAGCATTTACCCTGGGGTATCTTATGTTCATGTTTTGTGTAGAATTTACATTTGCAAAGGTTGTGTTATTCCCTATATGTGGATTAGATGACTGACTCATTCCCAAAGATAAAATGGGTTCAGTTTTGTTTATCATTTTGGCGTCTACATATCATCATTTGTCACATTTTTGTTTTTCGACCGAAACTTAGATTTTTCATTGTTGTTGGTGTTGCCATACTTAATAAGAGCTTGTTCTACTAGTCCCTTCTCATATTTGAGAGCTTTTTCCATGATTTTTTTGAATGTGGTTAAACATTGCATTTGTATCAGATTTTTAATCTTGGGAGTCAAGTTTTCTGTGAACATATCCACTTGCTTTGTTTCTAGGATAACTGTCTTTCACCTCCTATAGAGAGCCCTCCATCATTGTATGAAGGATGCAAATGTTTCATTCTCATACTGTTTTGTGGCCCATAAGTCCATCAAAGTAACTGGGGTGTCAATGCTATGTGAGAAGTTTGCAATAAATTGTTCAGCTAATTCTCCCCATGATGTGATGGTTGGTGGTAAATGTGAAAACCACTCTAAAGCAACATCACTGATATGATCTCTAGGATCACCCTTCCCTCGATATCTATCAAATTTGGGCGTTTCAAAATGTTGTGGAAAAGGTGACATGTATAATGTGTGATCAAATGGATAAGGATGCAAGTCTTGCATTGTGTAGCTCTTTTTATTGTTACCAGTCTGCATGGTCGTCATTTGTTGTTGCAAATTCTATATTTGTTGTGTCAGAATCTTTGTTTGAGTCAAAGGTAAACCTTGTGTTTGTGTATGTCCCACAAAAGGATTCATGGTTGCATAAATAGGAGTTTGTTGGAAGGTACCATGGTTATAACTTTGTGTGTTGTGCATTCCAATAGGTACTATGTAGTAATTAATATGCAAATCCATGTTTGGTTGAGTTGTACTAGTTGTTTTGCCAAGACCTAGATTTGCATTTTGATGACTATATGTTGATCCCATAGAATAGGAAACTAGAGGTTGGGTTGCACTTGTTGCTTGTGTTTGAATAAGTGCTGAGACACTTGATATTATCAGTGTGATTTGTGTTAGTATACTAACATTGATTGCCAAGGTTGATGCACTTCTTTGAAAGTTTGCATTTGTGTTGATATTTGTTTGGATAGGTATGTTTTAAGGAAAACTGGAGGTCATTGCTTGTATTTGTGTCATGAGTGGTGTTTGACTGTTATCTTGACCTAAAGTTTTTCCTGGTGGTAAGATCTTTGTGACATTAAAATATTCAGGTAGTTTCACCCCATTTTGTAATAACAACGAGAGATACTTGTCCCTATCACAATGTATAGGTGCATCTAGGATCATAAGGATGTGTGGATCTTGTTGAGCTGACTCAATTTCTTCCTTTGTCATATGTTGTTGTAATTCATTTAGGGTAGACATTTTCTGAGGACTTGAGTGTTGACCAGTTGACATGTCCATATTCCAAGTGGGGTTTACAGACTATGTGTTGTTCGAGTCCATTATACCTTTCGCTTTTGGTGACCTAGTGATGAGCATCTTAAACTGCTATATGAGGGTGGTTCTAGGCAAGATGATGACTAACACTAGACTATAGACATAAATATGAGGTATGCAAGGCTATACTAGACTCTCTATTGAGGATTTTGATGTGAGACCTGTTGAGCATTTCTGGATTTCTCTAATGCAAGTCTTTCCATTTCTTTCCTAAGTTGTTATTCTCAATCTCTCTATCAATTCTATGGGCAATTTTAAACTCAATATTTATCTCGTGTATGACTCCTATATATTGAGGTGTGTTTCTTCTTGAGTCCCAAGCTAAGTTAGCTAGACCATCAATGATTTCTCATTGACCACCATTTGGCACTAAATTAGGTTGCTCAAAGGGGAGCAAACCATCACCTAGGAGACCCATGATGACACATGTTATGAATCTATAACTGACAATGGACTTAGATGTATATGAGGTCTAGATGAAGACTTGAAGAACTAATGCAAGGACTTTAGGATGATAATGAGGACGTAAGTGGGACTATGCAAAGACTTAGGAGGATAATGAGGATGTAAGTGGGATTATGCAAATGTAAGGACTTCCTAGGGTCACATGTATGTTAAAATTTTGATTTTTTGGTTTCAAAATGGACTTTGTTTTCTGTAACTTGTGTGTATGAAAAGTTTTTTGTAGTTTTCCAAATCTAAGAACAATTGCTTGAAGGTATGTAGAGCTAACTGACTCAATTTTCATACAATCTCAGAAAATTTAGAGATACGTAGGATAGGGCTTGAAATAGCCCACAGGACTGACTCAATACTTGTCTAACACAACAATACATTAAAAATCATGGAATACAATCGTAGGCTTGAAAGTGGACACCATTAAATGAGGCCCTTAAAATAAAATACCGAAACAAAATGAACAGATAGAGAGTCTGGCAGCACTGGCTCCACTCTATGACACACACTTCTCGGGAATGCTAGTCTCTCTTACCCCGAAGATCTAAACATCTTATAGCTGAGGGATTTTTGTATCATAGTGTAAGGTACATGAAGGGTATCTATGGGGTATGATCCACAATCCCAGAATCACTGAATGTAGGATTTTTGGCAACTAAATTGGTTCGTAGTATTAGGTTTCAAGGGATCCCTATCCAACGAAGGATTCTTAGAGTAAGCCACTTAAGACTTTAGTTGAGCTTATCGGTGCAGGGAAGGCCCACACATATGTCAAATTCACTCAACACTCTAGCCACCTGACCAGTATACTTATATAGCGACTCGAAAAACCTGCTTGAGAGTATGCTGGGAGAGATGATATCCTCAGTGCATCCCAATTCTAGGTACCTCTGTGGGGTGATGAAATCCCAAGTCAAAGATACCCCTCACTACGTAGAGTAAAATAAAAATTGGATGTCATTTTCACCTTCCTCCTTTCTCCCAAGACCCTGAAGGTGGGTGGAAAGTTGGTTAATGCAACTGTAGGTCTGTTACTACTTATCAAGCTGCCATTAGTTTTATATTCAAAGTCATACTATATATTCTAGTTGGTTTGTACTACCGAATCATGCAGTTGGTGTACACATAGAGAAGTTGGTATGCACAGTCTAGTCGGTTATAGAAGAAAGCAGTTACAAAACACAGTATACACCGAGCCGTCTACCGAGTATTTTTTTGAGACTACCGAGCAGTAAAGATGACACACTATGTTGATATTCACAAAGTGAAATGTGTTACTAGATACATTGAACCTGGACATGCATATGAAAATGTGTTACAAGATCGAGGCACATCTAACCATTATTACATTGGAAATTGCACCTGAAGATTGTGTATGATTACAAGGACAATCTAACCAATGAAATATTTTGTATAGTTATTCATTCGAGGAATATTGTTTGTAAGATTGAAGCAATGAATTGGATCACCGTTTTAAGAGATCTATTTATATAGCATGAGTTAAGAGCAAGGTGTGTGCATGTATGTATGAAGGAAGACTATTATAGAGACACAAAGTTCATCGAGAAGGTTTTCAGAGAATAGGCGAAGAACAGAGTAAACATAAGGGTTTACTGAGTTACTATATGGGTTACCGAGGTATGCTTTAAGCAAGGTAATCTTATTCTGAGCACATAGAATCTTCTATAACATTTCAGATTTAAAGATGCAGATATTTGTAATGATTTTATTGTAATATTGTGAAGTTGAAAGAGAAACCTTTAATAGGGTAAAAGACTCTAACCAAGTCTATAAATTGTAAAGCCTCTAACCAGGTGCAACATTCAGAATAAATGTTGTAAAATCCTTTAGCAAGGTAGATCTAACAGATCTTGATACTCCTAACAGGGTAAGCTATCAGAAATAGCTAAACATGTAGCTCTAACTGAGCATCTTTATTATCATAGTAGTGAAGTTGTGGGTGCCATCCCCATCGCAGTTTTTCTCTCTAACCAAGAGTTTCTGCGTAACCAAAATATGTGTTATGGAGTGAATCATGTATGATTATTATCTATTTGTTTTAACTTTATTTTATGTTACTGCACTATTCGGTTTATGCATAACAATAAAGTTATTATTCAAGAAAAGTTTGAAGTACTGATTCACCCCTCCCCTCTCAGTACATTAGCTTTCCATATTGGGCCTAACAATTGGTATGAGAGCTTCAAACTTAGAAAAGGGTTTAACTACCTAAAGAGAAAGATCATATCAATGGAAGGCTATAAACAATCTCAGAGGATTGTGTATCTGCAAGAAGAGCAGGATCATGCAAATCAAGTGATTGCAGACATGCAAAGGCAAATGCAAAAATCTCTAAAAGTAAGAAGAAGATTATTTGATGACTTGCAGGATTCTCAAGAGTTAGTGGAACAAATTGAGACATCACCTGAGAACAGTATATCTTAAGAAACTAAAGAAATGATTGGAGTATTAAAAGAAAAGAACAAAGCCTTGGTTGATCAACTAAAAGCAATGAAAAGAGAACATGAACATTTTAGTACACAGATGATTGAAAATCTAGATGCATTGAGGATAGCTGAGGATAAAGCAAGAGATCTACAAAGAGAGAAACAACAACTTGAAGTCTTGGTATCTGATAAGAATGATGAAATCATAAGGTTGATTGGGATTCAACAAAATATGACAGATCAACTAGGCTATGCACATCATGAAGCAATTCTAAAGAATGATGAGAATCAAGCATTGAAACTTGAAGTATCAAGGTTGACTGATGAACTTGAAACAAAGAAGAAATCCAAAGAAACATTGAAGAAGAGTTATGAAGAATCAAAGATGTTCGATGAGCAAATGAATACAAGAAGACCCAATAAAGATGCAGGACTTGGTTACAAAGGAAAAGACTCTACCGAGAAAGGAATTCATACTACCAAGAGAGGAGAATCATCAAAGCAAGCTGGAAATAGGAATAAAATCAAAAGGAAGAAGCCTATTTGCTACTACTATGGAAATCAAGGTCATACTGCCAACATATGCTAGATAAGAAAAGGTAAGCAACTGAATATCACTAAGTCAAATGAGTATTGTTACAAGTGCAATAAATATGGTCACACATCTAATCAATGTAGCACAAAGTCTGTTAACAACCATCAAAAGGCAAAATTCAAAGGGTTTTGTAAAAACTGCAATAAATATGGACATAGTACTAAGAAGTGTTGGTTTAAGCAAAAGAATCACATGTGGTCTGCACACTGAGCAAACACTAGTGGTTACCAAACTCACACAAATCCTTACCAACAATATATAGCAGTACCATGGGATTACAAAACAAGGATATGGTGTGAATGTTGTGGAAGATATGGACATATAAGTGCCAACTGTTTTATAAGATTTGGAATGAACAACTGAAGATCATGGAGAAATCTTGGTATGGCATGTTTTCATTGTCACAAAGTTGGACATTTAGCTGGAGATTGTAGAGATCAACCTAGAGGAGACACTGAAGAGATAAAAGATAAATTCAAGATGATTTGGAAAAAGAAGGAAATCATGTCAGATGAAGAAAGCACCTTACCTACTAAATTAGGTGCACCTATTCCAAATTAATCAGCAAAGGTATGAAGGGATTGCATTCTCTAAAGGTTAAATCATAATGGTTCCTATTCTATTGTGTACAAAATTCAAAATCTGCATAGTTAAGATGCATTAGTAAGTTTGAAATTCTATCAAAAGTACTTTACAAAAAACCTATCAAGTCGGTAAACAAGGAAATTTGGTTACTTGGTTAAAATGAAAGAAAAGAGAGTAAATTAGTTAAAGGTAAACCAAGTGCATTTAATGTTTTGACCTAACCCTCACGGAGCCCGATAAGGTATTTTGTGTACTTAAAGGTATTTTCGTGGTCATTTTCATTCACCAAGTTTGCAAGAGAGTAGATCAGAGCGAATCAAGGCAATCAAAACTTCATTCAAAGTGAATCCAAGGTATTTACATCAAATCTCATCACTGTTAAGATGGTTTTCTGATCTTGTCAAATTGCTACTATCTACTGAGTGTGAATCATCTATCGTTTGTAAACCGTCAAACCGTAAGGATAGTTTGGTAAGTTTTATCTAGAATTTACAAATGGCACCTAAGATCCAAGATCCCATAGTTGTCAAGAATGTGGAGAAGCCATCTCTGAAATACAATTTGACTCCTAAAGTCACCTCTGAACCGAATGACAAAATTGCCTTTTCACTCATCCGGATTGAGTCTTGTTAGTCGAAGATGTTAGATTCTTCACCAAATGCCATGTTGAAGAACTCAGTCATGTTGAGATTAGTGACACATATGATGAGCTATGTACTAATGGAATAATGGATAGGAAGTTTGAGCATATCAAAATCAAGGGATTAACTGAAGCCCTAGCCTATCCTCGTGTATTCAAACCCCAGTGGGTTAAGTTTGTTTTAAGCAAAGTTCATGACGATTTTATGTGGCTAGAAGAGCAACCATTAAAAATCACTAAGGACATCATTCATGTGATCACTGGATATCCTATCTATGATCATGCACGAGCACAAAAAATGATATCACAGAAGGAGTTAATCAGTTTAACTAAAGTAGAATCTGATTACTAAGGACTGAAACTAAATAATGTCACTGATGCTGAACTTAAATTTGCAATTAGAGTAATTGGTTATTGTTTCTTCCAATTAGCAAGGGAAAACAGTGTACCCTATGTAGCAATTGACTTGGCCTACAAAATAGTGAAAAAGGGAATGAAAGTAGATTTATGTGAAGTGTTATTGAAGAACTTGTTTGAGAACTTGAACACAATAAGGAAGCCAAAAAAGAACAACTTGGAAAACACACTAAAGTTTGGTTCACTTCTTGTATGCATGTTTTTCTACTTTGAGAAGTTCTTTCCCTCAGTCTGTAAAGTATTTTGGGAGCTACACCGACCTATCACCCATCAAATTAATGACTTTATCAAGAAATTGGGAGACAATTTTAATGATATCATGGATGACTACTTCAGCAAATTTCAAGAAAAGATGCACAACAGGTACCGGATTCCACCACAACTGGTAGAGAAATATAAGGATGATATATGTTTTGAGGTAGACACCGATTACTGCTATGTGAATGCTGTAGAACCTAGGACTCAATCTTTGCCACCAATGGGTTACAAGATTGACTGTGATATCACACAACAACAAATTGATGCATATCTTACACTGTCGAGGCATACTACTGAACTGAGATATGGAACTTATGAAGAAGTTAAGGAAAAGTTGAAAATGAGCATTGTAGTACCTAAAGCTACAAGAAAGGCTACAAAGATGATAAAGGTTTTATCTGAGAAATTTAGAGAAGAATCCTCCTCTACACCTATCAAAGGCCCTCTTGCCATTACCAAAGAGGAATCTAAAGCTCAAGAGGCAGCAATAACATTGAGTACCGAGTTGCCTAAGGGTAAAGTTTTGAAAAGAAAGAAACTAGACACTACAAAGGCCCTACCGACTCCACCAACAAAGAGACCCAACACTAGAGCATCAGTTGCATCACCGAGTAAGAAACAAAAGAATGTTACTATTCCCAAGGTAACCAAAACCAACAAGAAATCTACTCGGAGACTCATTCTGGCAAAAGAGTCTAGTGATACAGAATCTGATGATGCAAACAAATTTCAGATTGTAAAAAGCAAGAAGGTAAATATTCATAGTGTTGAAAACTTTTGTGCCAATCTTAAAGAATATGGTGGATTTGCAGGATTTAGATATGTCAAGTATGAGACTAGGAATAATGATGAGAAGTGACAAATTGAAGAAGCTGTCATCTGCACACTTCTAAAGTTTTGACTAGCTCCATTAGAACTAGTAAAGTCACTTTCGAGTGAATTGTACTTACATATTGATAACAGGTGGAAATATGCAATGGACTCAGAGAAACAAATTAGAGAATGAAGTCTAGTCCATCTATTTCTTGATATGTCTGTAGTAGAAATAAAGGAGCATTTGACAACCTACAATTCTAAATTTCTTGTCAAACAGAGAGCCTTAAAATTAATGAATGGGCTATACATTGATGTAGAAAATGAGACAAAAGCCAAATGGTAGGAAATCTTCAAAATAAAAGATGTCAGTGAACAGTCTCAAGTTGAAATTGTTGATGTCACCGAGCAAGATCATGATGTCACCGAGCAAGGTCCTGATGCTACCAAGCAAGACCCGACTGACACTATTCAAATTGATGAAGATGTCATGGATGCAGAAGCACCAGAGTAGGAAATGATAGAAGGCACTACCTATGCAAAACTTGTATCTATTGAATCTATGATAGTACAAGTTCTGCCTTATCTGTCGGTCAAACCACCTGTCTCTACCGAAGCTCATAAAGATACAGCACAAGGCATCGAAGGTCACAAATCTAAACCAGCAGAAGGTACAACTAAAGATCAAACCTCTCAAGCATCGTCAAGCACTAAAAATGTTACAGCTGAGACCCCTAATACTGAGACACCCAAGGACACCACAATGGCTACAGGAATAGACCAAAGTGTTGCCTCTACCGAGCAACCTACTGAGGGTCAGCAAGCCTCACAAGTAATTGTCTTGGTACAACCAACTAAAGGTAAAGAGAAGAAAGTGAAAAAGCATAGTTTTAAAGTTGATTTAACTAAACCGATAGTGTTGCCCAATGTGGATATTTCAAAATTAAAGGGGCAAGCACTTATTGATTTCGGTGAACTATGCAAAGAAAATGCCGAACAAGAAAAACAAATGGAAATTCAAAAGAAGAATAAAGTACTACAGAAGGTGAAAACACTGCTAACAGAAATGCTACCATCAACTACAGTGTCAACTGATGCAGCCATCCACATTCAACTGGATGAACTCCTTAATCAAATAGAAACATTTGGAGTTGATGCATCTGAGTACTTAAGCAAGCTAAAAGATAAAGAGCTTACTACAAAAATGATAGAAGAGGTACAAAAAGCTCTAGCTATAGGAAAAGTCAAGCTTGTAAAATTCATTGTTGAGTTGTCCCCTCAACTCAAGCATATTCTTTATTTATTTCAGAAACTTTGTACATTTTCCTTATTTATTAAAGATATCAAGAATAAAATTGATGCAATTGAGAAAGAGATCACTGATCTCTCAACTAAGTTGACCACAGAGCCTAATTCAGTTCATAACTTTTATACCAAGCTTCAACAGCTCATGGCTCAACAGTTAGAACTCGGAAATGAAGAGCATAAGATCAGGATGGATATAATGACCCCCCAGACATTATTCCTTCATCATCTCTCATCAGTTCAAGAACATATCAATTAAGCTACACACCTATCAAATACACAAGAGGGAAGCACTCTTGATGGCTTAATATCACTATTGGCTAATATTCAAGCACAAAATTCTTTAATGGAAAGTGTAAAGGATGCACTCTTAGTCACACTCACTGATGCCCGAAAGAAGTATAAATCTATTTTTGATCAGTTACCGACCCCAGATGGATATTAAGTTTTTGATGTTTGTCAAAAAAGGGGAGTAATACTACATAAGGAGAGTAATATACTATATTTAGGGAGTGATACAGTTTTGATAATATAGTTTTGAGTATTGTATAAAGGGGAGTATACTGAGCAGAGTATACAGAGCAAGCAAAGAGCACACAAGAACAAAAACAAGCACACAAAATCAGAGTTATGTATAGGATAATGAAAAGGGGAGTATATCTGAATATACTATTTTATTGACTACTGTATATATTGTCATTTTACAAAGTATATAGATTTTTGAGTTATGACTTTGAAAGTAGTTTTTGTCAAACATCTCAACTAATGTCAAAAGGGGAAATTGTTACTACTTATCAAGTTGCCATTAGTTTTATATTCAAAGTCATACTATATATTCTAGTCGGTTTGTACTACCGAATCATGCAGTTGGTATACACACAGAGAAGTTGGTATGCACAGTCTAGTCGGTTACAGAAGAAGGCAGTTACAGAACACAGTATACACTGAGCCGTCTACTAAGTATCTTTTTGAGACTACCAAGCAATAAAGATGACACACTGAGTTGATATTCATCGAGTGAAATGTGTTACTAGATACATTGAACCTAGACATGCATATGAAAACATGTTACAAGATCAAGGCACATCTAACCATTATTACATTGGAAATTGCACTTGAAGATTGTGTATGATTATAGGGACAATCTAACCAATGAAATATTTTGTATAGTTATTCATTCGAGGAATCTTGTTTGTAAGATCGAAGCAGTGAATTGGATCACCGTTTTAAGAGATCTATTTATATAGCATGAGTTAAGAGCAAGGTGTGTGCATGTATGTATGAAGGAAGACTATTACAGAGACACAAAGGTCACCGAGAAGGTTTTTAGAGAAAAGCCAAAGAAAAGAGTAAATAGAAGGGTTTACTGAGTTACTATATGGGTTACTGAGGTATTCTTTAAGCAAGGTAATCTTATTCTGAGCACATAGAATCTGCTAAACATTTCAGATGTAAAGATGCAGATATTTGTAATGATTTTATTGTAATATTGTGAAGTTGAAAGAGAAACCTTTAACAGGGTAAAAGACTCTAACCAAGTCGATAAATTGTAAAGCCTCTAACTAGGTGCAACATTCAGAATAAATGTTGTAAAATCCTTTAGCAAGGTAGATCTAACAGATCTTGATACTCCTAATAGGGTAAGCTATCAGAAATAGCTAAACATTCAGCTCTAACCGAGCATCTTTATTATTGTAGTAGTGAAGTTGTGGGTGCCATCCCCACCACAGTTTTTCTCTCTAACCAAGAGTTTCTGCATAACCAAAATATATGTGTTATGGAGTGAATAATGTATGATTGTTATCTATTTGTTTTAACTTTATTTTATGTTACTGCACTATTCGGTTTATGCATAACAGTAAAGTTATTATTCAAGAAACATTTTGAAGTACTGATTCACCCCTCCCCTCTTAGTACATTAGCTTTCCATATTGGGCCTAACAAGGTCCACCCCCAACACGATAAAAATTCTTTACTTCAAGAAAAAAGAAAAATGAATTAATCTAATGCATCCTAATTCACGTTCATTTTACAGCCCAAATTTAGGTGTTGAATATGCATGCCCATGTCCATTTTAAACACCAACTCAAAATATGAAGGCATACATGTCCATTTTAACCATTTCTTGATTTTAAGCACCAAAAGACAAAATGTGAGATACATGCATGTCAATATTAGCCCAAGTTCATTTTAAGCACCAAACAACGAAGTGTGAGATTATCCATGCATGTCCATTTTAACTGTTGTTGATTTTAAGCACCAAAAGATGAAGTGTTAGATGATGCATGCAACTGATCTAATCCTTTCTGTAAATCTGCCACAGGTTGTAAACATGAGATTAGTAGTAAAATCAAACCAACAGAAAACAGAAACTCAAAATTTGACAAAAGCGAATGTGTGACAATACATGTTCGATTGCGTGATACTTACAGATTGAATGTGTGAACCTAATAGAGCATATGTGTAATTTTGACAGACCAAATTCATAATGATAAAGATCAATTGTGTAATAATAACAGGTTGATTGCATGACAGACAGGCAAACAACAAAAAATTAAAAAAACTAAAAAAACTAAAAGAAAACTAAACCCGATTAGCAACCTACAAAACCAACTGTGAGGCCCTAGCCAAATCTCTCATCATCCATTCAATATTGATTAGATTATATTTAAATTGATAAGAAAGATCTAAGTTGTTATATCTATCAAAGGCCAGTTGTTCTTCTGAATCTTGTATTTTCTTTTCTACTTGGAGAACCTTTTGATAGCGTTTGGCTTCTCTTCTTTGCTCTTTCGTCCTTCTGTACCTGAAATCCTGAACTGTACCTTTCTTGCCATAAGTTGTTTTAATCAAATCATGAAATAGAAGTAATTTGTTTCCAAATCAACCCAACTTTAGACAAAATTAAATAGCTCAAATAAGATACAAAATACAAAATTAAACAACAATTTTCCCTATGAATGCATGATCTGGAAAGGGATATTGTGTGACCTGGAAAGGGCGATTACATAACCCTATTGGAGCAAATGTGTGACCTCAAGGGGTTGAATGCATGGAACTATCTATGTGATTGTGTGATGATGTAAGCACGATTGCGCGATGAAAGATCTGTTCTTGAAATCCATGCAAAATCTATAAAAAGAAAATGCAAAAATCTGTACGACCTGCAAAAATTACACAAAGAACAGAGAAGGTAAATTAGCTATTGATTCACGTCGAGTTCACCAAAATGTCATATGTAAAATTCATCTTTAAAAACAATATAAAATATCAATTAGAAGCAAAGGGAAATCACGAATCCCTATCTAATCAAAGAATCTTAACAAACTAACAATGAAATAACACAATCAAGCAAATAGGAATTAAAATAATTCAAATCAAACTCCCTATTCCAAGATTGCATATAGCTTCCATTGTTCTTCTCTTCTCTGTGGTATGATGGCTCTCAGATATTGTGTTGGTAACTTGCAAGTGACACAAAGATTCAAAGTTCGTGATTGTTGAAAATGGAGATTGAATGCTCAATTTATAGATTTTTGGAGAAGATTGATTGAAAGGTGGAACATAATGATCAAGAGGTGGAACTCAGGTGAGCTCACATGATGATTGATAGTTAAACTGTTGACTTGGAGGTGAAACATAATAGATTGAATAGATTATTTGAGTCAACTGATTGAGAAAAAGCTGACTGAAAGAAGAAAAAGGATGATTGGAGGAAATTAAGAAGACGACAAAGAAAGCTTAATTTAGAAAAAGCTAATTGAAAGATGGAAATAGAGATTGGGGAGATAATGATTTAATTAATTAATTTAGCATGTGCTTGCATTTTAACTTAGATTTTCAATTTAATCTTTGCATGAGATTTTAATTCAAATAATTGAATTTATTTTAATTCAATTTAGCATTTGAATATATTTAGAACTTGACTTTGATTTTCAATTGGTTTTTGAAATCATGCACATGTATTTGAATTTGTAAGAAATTAGAAGAATAAGAAATTAAATGAAATTAGAAGAATTAATTAGTTAACTAAATAATTTAAAGAAACTATTTAATTATTTAGAAATGGAATTTAATTAAATAATAAAGATTATTTAATTTAAAGGATTAAATTACAATTAATTAAATAATAAATATTTAATTAATATTTAGAAGAAGGTCGAATGATTAGATGATTAGAGGTAGAAATTAAGAATTAACTTATTTAAATGATAACAATTATTTAAATTGGGGAATTAATTAGAATTAATTAAATAATAAATATTTAATTAATATTTAAAAAATGGTTAAAATGATTAAATGATGATAGAAATATAAAATAGAATAATTAGTAAGATGGTGAGGAAATATGAATTTAGAACAATATGATTAATTAACTTAATTAAATAATTAAATAATTATTTAATCAATTAGAGGAATAATTTGTACATGATCAATGAGACATTTTTAGGTCTACACTATCAAGTATAATTTTTTGATGGAGAAGGTAATGAAGTAAGTTTGGTTTGAGAAATCATTTGAGTGTTTCAGAGATAGTTTGGGAGTTTTTGCCCCTCCGATAGAGGCTTGAGTGATGTTGATTGGCATTAGTCTGGTATGCATTATCAGAATTATCATTCATTTTAGATTGATGTGGTGGTGCTACTACTCAAGGGGAGTAGTGAGCTATGTGTTTCAGAGAATTTATGATTTTTATTTGATGTTAATGTCAGATTTATGAAATTAATGTCAAAGGGGAAGAGATATATATGTGAAAAAGAGAGCTTAACAATGATATCAGTCAAAGGGGAAGGAACAAAATTTTAGATTCATTGTATCCCATTGGAGGAGTTTGGTTTAGATCTATGGATTGTTAATTGGTATAGAGATATTTGGTTCTAAACTTCATTGTCATATCATTTGGGGAGATTGTTGGATGTCTTCCTTTGGGGGAGACTTGTTTGACATTTCTTGGTACTTGGATGTTTTTTACATCTAGTGTTTCCATCAATGTCAAAGGGGGAGATTTCTGACAATTTGGAGGAATTGATTATGTGTTGCATTGATGTTTGTCATTGATGTCAACACTAGCTATTTTTCTATCTACCACATTCCGGTAGTGTGGTTGAATTGTGATGAACATATCAGGGATATGTTTTAGCTTGTGGAAATGGTTTGGATTGGTTATCCATGTGTTCCTGATGCATATCACATTCTGTTGGTTCAGGATTTGATGATCTA
The DNA here is from genome assembly GCF_030272615.1 of Cryptomeria japonica. Classification (NCBI taxonomy): domain Eukaryota; kingdom Viridiplantae; phylum Streptophyta; class Pinopsida; order Cupressales; family Cupressaceae; genus Cryptomeria; species Cryptomeria japonica. Next base: position 579,836,683 of record NC_081407.1, on the reverse strand, counting down.
GATGCTATCATTTTTTCTAGTAAGCCTTTCGGTTACTGGTAAGGGTTTTATAGGAAGAGGTTTGTTTAAGATCTTGTGATGAATCCAATAAGTCATGTTGGTGCATCTTCTATGAGGTTATCAGAATGCTGATGGTTATCTTGTTCGTGTTCCAGTTGATTGGTGGTTTTTCATTTAGCACTGGACCTATTCTATTCTATGATATTCTGCTAGGTTATGGACTAGTTTATGTAACATGTTGGTTGATGCTCCCGATGCATCACCGGTAGGATTTATTGTTTAGTTTATACTGTTTCAGTCTTAGGTTGACTTGGTTTATCATTGGTTTGTGATATTATGTAATGGATCTATTGTATTATCTTTTAGGTGGCCAACCTAATTGTTTAGGTTCCGAGTTGGTATAAATATGATGTACGATATCTTTGTAGATCATGATATGTGGATTATGAGATTATCTATATGTGAATAATGTTGTAATCTTATGTAGAGGTTTTGATCGATCATCGGTGATCGAATTTGGTTTGTGTAATAGGTTTAAGAGCTTCGGTATTGAGCTTAACCAAAACTATATTCAGGCATAGGAGATGCTATTCTTATAATTCAATCTTCATTCTAGATTATAGTTTGATGTTTTGTGTAGTTAGTGAGGCTCCTTTTGTGATGAGCAGTGTGCTCTAGGCTATTGGCCTTCTAGCATGTGCAAGCCCCTTATTGTAATATTTATTCATCTGATCAGTGGATAGATATTGTGGATCTCCAATCCCACCATGGATTTTCCTCTTTGAGGCTTTTCAATTATAAATTTGTGGTGTAATGGTGTTCATATTTGTGGTTGTGTTGTTTCTTATGGCTATATGCTTTTATATTTAATGGTTGCTAATAAGGTTAAATTTATTCATTCTAGTAGAACACTAATTCACCCCCCCTCTCAGTGTTCCTGGATCCCAACAATAATCTATGGCGATATCAAAACTAGGTTTTCTCTCCACATCTACACAACAAGAAATCTCATCCACTCCATTTCTTTCATTCATCCCATTTCACTCATTTATCTTGGAGACTCCAATTTACTCATTCACCCCCCCTTCATCATCTTCATCTTTTCATTATCTAGTCCTCCTATCCATTTTGAGAGCACACCCGTGTTCTTAGAACCCACATGTCCTCTCGAGGGGGCATACCACTACCTTTTCATCATCCTTCCTCATTTCACCTATGACTAGGGCATCATGTTACTCGTCCTTATTCTTTCCATCCACTATGTTTTATTCTTCTTCAATAAACCATCACTTCATGACGCTATATCAAAGAGGGAAAAAATTTAGACACTTAAAATTAATTAAATTAATATTTAATTTATTTAAGCCTGACAACATAATTAGCCAGTTTAATAATGTTAATTCCCTTCTTCTTATGTTATTTAAATCAAATTTAATCAATCTTATCACTATAGTCCAATAATTAATTTATCAATAAATTAATTATTTCCTCATTCTTCTAAAGTCACCTCAACCATTATTTCTTCTAAAACCCACTTATTTAATTTTAATTAATTAACCCAAATATCCTCTCTTTTTGGAATTTTTAATTCCTTCTTCCTTCCTCCAAGGAACTTTATATTCCTTTTTCTCTTCCCAATGTACCTGGGATCCCTCCCCATGTACCTTGAGAGGTGTGGAGATAAGAAATACCTTTATGGTATATATCTTAAATCTCACACCTTGACCTCTCAATCCATGTGCTCCCTCTCAAATTGATCTCAACCCTTCATCCCAAAATCAATCTTGGCCCTTATTTTGGCCTCCTCCAATCTATAAATTGGAGTCTCCTCTCCTCACAAATCATGCACTTTCATACATTCTTATGCTGGCCTTTTCATCCCTTCATCCAGTTCTCATCTAATCTTATGCTATTAATTTGAAATTCAAACTAATCCATCATGCCATCATATTGCCCAAATCTTCTCTCATCTAATCTATATCCATCATCATTAAAATCTAATCCAAATCCAACCAAGTTGTTATGTGTGGAGAGAAATCCACATCCCAATCAAGGAGCTAAAACAAACAAGTTAAGGAGGGGCACATCCTTGGTTTCACCAATAGCTTAATTGGAGGAACAAGAGAGAAATATCTCTTCCAAGATATAGGAAGCTTGGTTTATACTTTATTTGGTCTTTTATGATTATTTGGGTTTAAACTAACCATATAACCTTTCATTGGTTTTCACTTGCTTCACAATGGATAATCATGTTTTTATTATCATTATAAAGGACAAAACTCTAGAAAGTTCTACACAAAGGAGTAAAGTTATTTAAAAAGCATTAGACCATCTTCCTCATTTTCCAAAAATGAAACCTTTGAACATAATCTCACAACCCATCGAGGTAAAGTCACCTTGCAAGGTGTTACACCTAAGAACACCACCTATTCATTTTCCAAGAATGAGTATGACCCTCTAGATCAGTTACGGAAGATACCCACCCTCATTTCCATCCTTGAGCTTTTATGCATATCTCCTGCACATTCGCCAATTATTTGGGGTTAGCTTTAAAATCATTGTAATATCCATCCCTAAAATTTTAAAAAAAAATTGGTCGGACCATGTGCATTCCTGCAACACTCCTCATTTTTTTTCCCAAATTTTTGGGAGACTATAATGACTATGCTTACTAGCTTAAATCCGAAAGATTGACTATTTTAATCAAATTTTGAACCTTCTAGAATCGGAAATACCTTCAAAATTTAACATTTCAACTTTCAAGAAAAAATTTAAAATTAAAAGGTTATTTATTGTCTGCCCAGATTTTAAAAATTCTAATTTTAAAATTAAGTGGTATTCCCTTGGCCCTAATTTTAAAATTCCAATTTCCTTTTTTATTTGGAAATTGTGTCATAATTTTCCCCCAACAAAGTTCAAATTGTGTAATCATTATTTCCTTGCATTTTGTATTATTCAATTTCGTAAACATTTTTCTACAATTCAAAATTCAAATTTTTCATCTAGTGCATGAGTTTTACCACTATTAGTCCTACCTATCCTATATCTATTATACGAAGCATTAGAATTAAGGCATCACAAGGTTTAATTATCGAGGAGATGAAGCCTAATTTGGGTGACTTCTTTAATGAGGATCATGCTAATTCTTCCCATCCTAATCATGTGCCTATTGCTGGATCTCATTGTGAAGAAGAAGCTTTAACAAGGGTTTCTTTAGATCAACTTTCTACATTGGACAATCAATTTGACAACTTTCAACATTGGATCTCCCAATAGTACCTCAATAGTGAAACTCTTCCATTAATTGAAGGTCTTAAGTGCATGCTTCAAAGTAATAATAATGGAATTGATATATTGTGTGGCATTTCACATATTGTTGATTCTAATGTCATGCCTATCACGAGTTCTGCCGAAACCCTAGGTTACTCACAACCTTCAACACAAGTTAATTCCTCTATTTCTTTCACTAATCCTATGACTAGCATTCCTACTTTCACATCTAACATTATGGGTACTTCTATCATCCCTACAACCATAGGTCATGGGCACAATCCTTCTTCTTCATTTAATCCTCCATTTTTACCTATGTCTTCCATGAGTATTCCTACTATTCCTCAACCAATCAGTGTGACACAAGGGGGCTATTCCTTCAACAACTTTATACCTCCTTTAAGTGTCCCTTTTCCTACCCAATGATCACCAATCCCTACTTATCATAATGTCCCACCACCTTATTCTCAGTCCATACCTTCTTTCAACAACATCACACCACCTTCTCAATCACCTATGTCTAACATCAATTCTTCTACCAAAATGACAATTAACAATCTTGCTCAAATTGTGTCTTCCTTACAACAACAAATTGCTTCTACGAGTCAATCTAAGTTTAGTGTGCCTATCTTTGATGTTGTGAGCCCACTTTCTCTTGATATTGTTAAAGTTGTACCACCTAAACATGTTGACATCCCTCAATCATAACTTTATAATGGAAAATTTGATCCTCTTATGCATGTCAAAACATTTCAAACCTTGTGTACCAATTTTGCTTATGATATGCGATTGCTTGCAAAACTGTTTACAAGAACAATACGAGATAAGGCCTTACAATGGTATTTCTCTTTGCCTTCTTATTCTATCACTTGCTTTAGATAACTAGAAAATTCTTTCATCCAACAATTTCAAAACAACATTGGTCCTAAAATCACTTTGACTTATTTAATGCATTGTAAACAAGGTGTTAAAGAAAAAGTGATTGATTTCATTGGTAGATATAAGCATTTGTGTGCTTAAATTTCTTTTCATGTACCTAATAATGATATTCAAATAATTTTCATTTCTAATTTACAAAAAGATATTAGGGAAAATCTTCTTTTATCTAAGTTTACTTCCTTTCTGCGGTTGTCCGCAACACTCCACAATTATCAATTGGCAGTGAGTCAAATGGAGCAATCCACTCCTATGAATCCAACTGATAAGGGGTAGAGTGTTCAACAACCATTTGCAAAGTTCAAACTAACAAAAAATTCATCAATTTCAATGATCCAATCAACAACAACCATGTGAATGCTACAACAGGTGTGCCTTCTATTTCTAATTTTTTTCAAAGAGAAAGACAATTTACTCATTTGAATGAATCTTTACATAGTATTATGTCTCAGTTGTTGCACATAAATGTTATCAAACTTCCTCCTATAAAAAAATTAATCCTTCCAAACTTGCATCTCCTTATTTTGATAATAATTCCTTTTGCCAATTTCATCGTCAACCTGGTCATGATACTGAGATATGTTTTGCATTGAAAAATAAGGTTCAAGACCTGATTGATAAGAATACTATATCTGTGGCAGGTGTGAATGATAAAGGGAATAAATCAGTTGCTCCTCCTAATAAAAATCTTAATATTTTCACTGATCCCTTGCCATTTCATACCTCTAACTTTATTGATATTCTTCCTAATTCTCTCACTTCTGAAGAATTCACCTCTATGCCTCCAAACTTGGTTCATATGGTAGAAAAACAAGATACACCTAAGGATCCCTATATTACATTTGGCCCTAGTGAGACCAATAGAGCACCCGATGGCCCTTTATACATAGTTACAAAGGTTAAGGATATCCCTTGCCATGGTGCCCTGATTGATCCCTCTTTCATGGTTAATGTCATAACTGAAGAGTATCTTTTTACTTTATGATTGCATAAACCAATATATGATAATTCTAATGTGGTTGTGAAGTTATTTGATGGATTATCTTTTCCTACTATTGGCTCTATTACCCTTCCTATTGAAGTTCATGCTAAATCCATGGATGTTGACTTTGTTATCATACCTTCTTTTGAGCAATTCCGTGTGAAGTTGGGCTATCCTTGACTATCTTCCATGAAGGCTATTGCTTCTCCAATCCACAAGTGTCTTAAATTTCCTCACAATGGAGAAATCATAACTATGAACCATAGTTTATTTCATCCATCTGAAAGAAGCTTCGGTGTTCCTATTGATCTTTGTTGTGTAAACAATTTCAAACTCTTCCATCAAGGAGTGATGCTCTTTTTCAATCTTATGAAAAATGGAAGAATGATATTATCTTATCCTTAGGTCAACCTAGATCTCCAACACTTGATATTATTCAAGATGAGCTTCCTCCTCTCTCAGATATATCTAATCTCCCTCCTAAGGAAGATTGTCCACCTACCTCTATGGATGTGACTTTACCTTCTCTTAAGAAGAACCATAATATTCCTCCTAAGGTTAGACCTATACCTCCTCATGATGGGCCTGGTTTCCTTCCTACACCTAATATTTCTCCTTTCTATGGCGCAGCTCCACCTCATTCCTCTTATCGAGAGAAGAGGCCTACTTCTTCTATTGTTCAACAAAACACACCTCAACCTAAACCTTCCACTATCAAGGAGAGCAGCATTGCTACTTTTCCAAATGTTTCTCCTCCTTCTCAGCCTTCCACTAAGACTCGATGGAATCATTTTGCGAGAGAACATCGATGAAGATGTCGTGATAGACATCATGAAGCTATCCCTCAAAATACCCTATCTCCTCAGACTCTAGTAGTTGACATGATTCCCTTTTCTCCTCAGCAAGATGTTCAACCTACATCTCCAAATCATAAGTTGCATAAAACATGTGATGGTTTAACTCCTATTCATGTTCTTGCTCCTCTTTCTTTAAACATTGATAAAGAAATGGGTGAAAATGTTATTCATAATGGTAATACAACTCCTAATGCTTTTGACAGTGAGTATGAGTATGTTTATGTGGACAAATATTTATCAGATGAGTTTTCACAAACCCTAATCCTATCTCCTAGAACTGAACAAAGTGACTTACAACCTGAGCATAGTCCTTGTTTGGATCTTGTGATAGCTCCATCTGTTGTTCTTGATGTCACTCCTATAGCGTGTTTCTCACCTTCCTAAAATAGTGATCACCAAGATTGGGAGGCAGATGTCATGCTAGATTAATGATACTAGCACTGTATATCTTCTCTCTCTCTCCTTTCTCTTTTGTGACCATTTTTATATTTGTATCCCTTTTCTTCTATTGTTTCGTTAATATCTACTTGGTGATGATGCAAAGCATTGAGATCTTTTCTTGGTCTCTTTCATGTTGACTCAAAATACATCCTTTCTTCCCTTTCTTCTAAGGTAGTTTCCTCTATTCATCAACCATTTGGTTAAAAACCTCCCCTTTCATCTACTTATTAATAAATCTAAGGATTTGTTTAATAGGTTCATTTCAATAGTCCTCTTTGATTAATTAATTCTTCTCCATCAAAATCATTCTTCTAATCTCCTAATTAAGTAGAACAAATCAATTATGAGTTGTTGAAATTAAGTAGCCTTTTCCTATTATTTGAATTTATATTTTCAAATTCTCCTAACTTTTAACCACCTAACCTAACCATTCCTAAACCTAACCCATTCCATTTACCCACATGTCCCCTTTCCTTGAAAACTTTACCCTCTCATGAGCAAAGCTTTGTGACACTTGTCACTAAGTGTTCTCTTTCATCTAACCTCTTCTAGAAGCTTTGTGACACTTGTCACTAAGTGTTCCCTTCCATCTAACCTCTTCTGGAATCTTTGTGACACTTGTCACTAAATGTTCCCTTTCATCCAACCTCTTCTAGAAGCCTCTTGATGCTTGTCACTAAGTGTTCCCTTTCATCCAACCTCTTCTAGAAGCCTCTTGACACTTGTCACCATAGAGATGGTAGATGTTCCCTTTAATCCAACCTCTTTTCCAACCTCCTCCAATTTCACCATTGATATCTTTAGACTTAATCTTGACCGTTAATTCCTGCCACCTCACCCCTAGCCTTGGAAATCCTATAAATAGACCCCATTTTGGAGCAATATTGATCCCATCTCATTTGCATTCAAGCATTGTTACTATAGGCATATAGCTATCAGCAAATCATTTTTAGCATTGTTATCATGTTCAATTTTAGCTTAATTGCATCTTCATTCTAGCTTATTTTCTAGAATAATCATGAAATCATGTATCTTAATCATGCTATCATTGCTAGCTTATGCATATTCATCATTTAAATCCTCCATTTAAGTGTAGTCAAGTCACTAGAATTTGCATAACTAGATCTGAGAGAGAAATTCGTACTCGCATTTACTAGGAGGCAATAGATGTATTAGCTATGGTTTTATCTTTCATTGATTAATTTTCTAACCATTTCTTGTAATGATTTATTGAGTGTTTTGTGTTGCAGTTGTAGGTATCACATGTATAACACTTCACAAGCATGAAAATCCTCATATACATGATCTTCGCATTACTCACACCATCAACATTCATCATTTCAATCATTTCCATCATATCCTAACGTATCACAAAATGATCTAATCGAATGATCTATATACCCTTACAGTCCTTCATGACTCATCTTGGCTTACATAGATATTTACAAAATGATTATACATGTCTACTCATTACATATATACATAAATAACAAAATGAATTGTTGATTGGCAAATCTACCAATGATGTCGGCCTCCTATACTAGTACCTAGTTTGTAAATCATGTCGGCCTTCAATGCCAGTACCCATAGAATCCTTGGACTATCGGTGAAGATACCTATTGGTGCTGGTGAAGTCTCTACCAATGAAGAACCAAACCAAGGAATGAATCCAAAACATGTTGCCATCAATTAAAACATATGAAAGAAATAAAATGAGTTTCAATTGCCAACAATATCCCCCTTTGGCATTGATGGAAACACTCGTGTGAAAAATGATAATGGTTTCTATCAACCGGTTTCACCCTGAGACTGCTCCCCCTGAGCTGAATATTCATTTGTGATCATGATCTGTACAAAATAGTCCATATTTGTTGATGTCAAGAATATTTTTTTTGACATCAATGCCAAAAAAAATAAAACAAATAATCGAAACGAAGAATGAAATTTTGTACACAGAATGTGTCCCAAAATAGCTTACCAGAGTTGAATATACTTGAAAATTTCTGGATAGGCTTTCTCCAAAAGCTCTAGATAAGTGTTCCAATTAGATTTGAATGTGTCGAAAACATATACAAGTCTATTAGGCATATGAGCATACGACTCTTTCTCCTTAAGCTCTACCGGTATGGTATTACCAACCATATCAATGTATTCCTTCTTATGTACACTCAAGGATTCCAATTGGGAACTCACCAATCCTCGGAGCCCTTTATCTCTCCTTATGATTTTGTCTTTCGCCCTTTAAATACCTCAAAATTTTAACTTCTAATACCAAAATCTACCCATCAGTAGATGTAGTCAAACAATTGGAGCCATAAACAAGATTTGATTATACCTATAATTTTTTCCTATGAATTCTTAATCCCTTTATCTATATCTACAGTAAGTAATATTGTGTTACAAAACACTCTGTATATATTAGTACATTGCCTTAAACAATTATTAATTAAGTTCAATTTGTTAGTAATCTCTTTCTTCTTTGATTCAATCATTTGATCAAAAGTGGCTCTCTTAGCTTGTCTGAATCTCTCTAATGCCTATTGGTTTGATATCTGTTGCAGTGAAAGAAAATCCTTAGAAATATGCTCAATAATCATTTTGAGCTTTCCTAATGGGATTTCTCCTTTGTCAAAATTGCACTCCGGGACAAGACTGTGCAAAATGGGAATTGATTGATCAATTATTCCTTTGTCCACTAATCCATCCTTCATCATCTTCTGAGCAGCCATCATCATGAGCTTAGTAGAACTCATCTCAGTTATGATCTTCTGCTCTACCTGAGAGGTGTCAATTGACAACAATGATGTGCTCACTACCGGTTTCCTATTGGATTCCTCTCCATTCTCCTCTAGTGGTTGATGAACTTTAATAACTTCCTCTTTTGTATCGATGGCTTAGCCACTTGGTGCAGTATTTGTTATTGCCGGTTCCACATGAATTGTATCCTCAACCTGTACATTCTGATCCAGAGGACAATTTCCCTCAACATTTGTAACCTATACATTCTGTGAACCTACTAGTATATCTACTTTAGCCGGTATCTCCTTATTGTAATGTGCATTAGATTCTACCAGGGGCTCTACATCCAATCCCTTATTATCATTCAGAATTGTAGGTGAGGTGCCTACTATACATTTGCCTTTCCCTTCAATCAGGATGTCAATAGTGTCTGTTTTAGTTTTTGGTGAAGTGTATAAACCAAGGTTGTCAATAAAGAATTGAACCCATGCCTTGTGGGTCTTATTGATTATTTCATTAACCACACCTGAGATGTTTCCCTTGGAGCTCTTTTCTTTTCAGGTTGGATGGGTGATACCTTGATTGTGACATTTCTTACCAGTTTCTTCCTTTCTTCCTCCTTAGACTCCTCACCTTTCTTCCTCAATACCCTCTTGAATTCTAAAGGTGTGTAATCTTTAGTTCCAGAGTCTGATGGAATAGGTTCAATGAAGATTTCACACTCTTTCCTCTTCCTTCCTTTTTCCAGAGCAACATCCATTAAGGCCTTGATGTCCTAGGATACTTGTTCAACAAATTTGTTGGCCTTGCCTTACTGTTTCTCCCTCTTCTTCCATTTGAATTCAGTTTGAACCTCTTGCTTCTTTTGCTTCCTAGTACCTAAAGACTTTTTAGCCTCATCAATAGGAGCATCAATTAACATTTTGGCATAAGCATCTAGAATCTCCACATCAAATTCATATCCCATCTCCTCTATCCATATCTTTCAGGGTTTGACTACTTCCATTAAGGTTTCATCCTTTTTTACCATAAAACATATCTCAGTTGAGTTTTTCTCAACAATGTGTTTAGGAACCCTCTCTCTAGTTTTCATTGCTTTCTAAAATACCTTGAAATAACCCCAAACCTTATCATCTCACTGACTACACAAACTAGCAATATATTGCTTCATTTGTCTTCCTACGAAGATATCAAATGGCCATTGTCTCTTCCCAAAACTAGGAGTTTCATTAAGGAAAAATAGCATCAAGCACGCAATGAGATTCCCATACCAGAATATCCCCTTTTTCTCTCCTCTAATCTTTCCAAGGTTAATTAACAACTCATCTAACATCCATCCACAAAGATCTATCTTCTCACTTTCCGTCATAATCTTATGTGTGACATATATGCATGAGCTAGAAACATAATTGAGATGATTGGATTGAGTTACCTCACACCCAATGATGATGCCACCAAATTTGATATCTTTGTCAGTAATGATGTTGAACCTCATCGATCACCGGTTTGAAGTTGTACCAATGAGTTTGTTAACTTGGTCATTTTAAATCTTTTTCTCTGAACACTGACCAATCTACGGAAAAATGGTGATGGCCCTAATGGCCTCCTTCATGATCTTATAAGGTCTATCCAACCAAAAATTCTCCATGAGCTTTGTTCAGTACATATCTGATGATCTCATGTTCTAATTCAGGGATACCAAGAATGCCTGTAAACCCTAGATCCTCAATGTGCTTATACTCAGGCTTGATCATTTCAGAGTCACCCATCAAATCACTCATATACATACTCTTGACATCACCAGTACCTAGATCCTCAATGTGGCAGTGAATGTATGCTCTGACATCTTCCACATAAACAACTCCTTCTGAAACATGGGAAAATGTGCCAACCAAATCACCCAAGGTGGTAATATGTGGGCATTGCTTGAAAATTGGCCTGGGACAATCCTTCACATTGACAATAATTGGATTTGCAATGAAAGTAGGTGTAGAGGATGAGTGAGCTTCTATGATGAAAGATAATTGTGATAAATACCTAAGAAATAGTTGTGGGTGAAACCCTAGAGAACTCTTTCGATCGCTAGTGGAATCGTTAAATAAGATATCTGTTCACACTGAATCACCTTAGACTCACTCTGTATTGCTCTTAATCACTCTGAATGCAAGGTGATCAAAATGAAGTTGATTCAACCATTTAACCTTCAAGAAACCCTAATCCATCATTGATATGAATGTCTTCTAGTGGAACATACCGGATCTTGGTCGAACATCTCCATGCAAAATAAATATTTTCCAAAATCTGGAACATCTTCTAGAACTCCTTCCCAGGGCATGTGCAATATTTTTATGAATTTTCCCTACCCTTAAGGCATCTACCTAAGTTACTAGATAAGCTCCCTGCTAGTGTAGGAGCAATCTCCTTTGTCAATTGAGTAACCGGAGCAATTCCATCTCCTGATTGATGATATGACTTCCTGACCCATTTCTTGATATGATCTTGTTGGATTTCAATGACCTTTTCTTTCCCTTTATCATTTGATCCATCATTGTTAACCAATAGATTTTTGCTTCTACAAAATTTAGCTATGTATCCAATCTTGTTGCATGCATAGCATGTAACATTGTTCTTTTGAATTGCTTTTCTATAACCGGTATAATTGTTTGACCTGCACTGATTAGCCATATGTCCAAATTTTCCACATGCATGACATTTAACATTCATTATGCAATCTTCTATCTTATGACCATACTTATTGCATTCGGAACATTGAATGGAAGTAGAGTTATAGTTTTGATTTGTTCTATTTCTACATTCCCTAGCCATATGAGCAAATTTATTATAAAGAAAACATATATAATTAAAATTTGTAAGCGTTAATCTTCCTTACTGGTGTCTTCTAGTTCTGATCTTCATTTGCAGTACCAGAGCTTTGACCTTGTTCAAATCCAAGTCCACTGGAATCTCCATTTTGTCTTTGGCTTTTCAATAATTCATCAAGCTGTGAAAAACTAATCTTGAATTTGTCCTTGTACTCACTTGCAATAGCCAAATCATCTCTTAGAATTATCATTTGTCTTTCAAGTTCTTGTTCATTTCTTTGGAATTGCACTAATTCTATTCTCAACATATCATTTTCATGAGCCAACCAGATGCATTCTTCAGATCTATCTTTCAGAGATCTCCTAAGGTTCTCTTCATTCATCTTTTGGTCTTCAATCTCCTTTCACATCCTCATAGTTAGGGCTTGAATTTCATTCCTCATGACCATATTCTCCTGACTCAACTTCTAACATTTTTCATTAAGGGCATCTTTCTCTTCATATCCTGATTTTTCAGAAGTTCCTTCCTCTTAGCTTGAATAGATGATAGCCTATCCTGTAGGATAAGAATTAATTCCTTGGCAAAATCCAATTCATCTTGTAACTTCAAGTTCTTCATCCTTTGAGCATCATAATCTTCAAGTGCTACCTCAAGTTTCTTCTCCATACTCATATCCATGGATTCCTAATTCAGGATCTCCCTCAAACTATTAGACTTCCTCTGAGGCACAAGGCTCTGATACTAATTGTTGGAATCCAAGAACACTGAGAGGGGGGTAGTGAGTCAGTGTTCTGCCAAAATGTTCACTTTTAACATTATTACAACATGCATTCACCAACTGGTAAACTGATACATATATAATTGAAAGAAGTAAATCAATCAATGAACCAATCACACAAACTAACACCATAACACTAAGAATTTATATGTGAAAAATCTCAAAGAGGAAAAACCACGATGGGATTTGTGACCCATAATGTCAATCCATGGGCCATATGAAAAGATATTACATATTATGGGGGCCTGCACATGTAGGAAGGCTTAAATCCTAGAGCACACTACTCAACACAAAAGAGTCTCACTGACTATAGTCACTTTGAATAAGAAAACATAAAACTAAACTCATTTAATGAATTTGCTATTCCTGATAGAGTGTCGGTTTAAGCTCTGACTATTCCAGTTCTGAAACCCTAAACCCTTACTAGAATAACCTCTTACATAAATGTCCTCATATACACGATCTTCACATTACTCACAACATCAAAATTCATCATTACAATTTTTTTTATCATATCCTAACATATCAAAAAATATTCTAATCAATTGACCTATATACCCTTACAATCCTTCTTGACTCATGTCGTCTTACATAGATATTTACAAAATGATTATACATGTTAGCTCATTACATATATACAAAAATAACAAAATGAATTGTCGATTGTTATATCTCCCAATCATGTTGGCCTCCTATACCGGTACTCTATTTGTAAATCATGGTGGCCTTCAATACCGATACCTATAGAATCCTTCCTACCTATGAAGATACCTATTGGTGATAGTGAAGTGTCTGCCAGCGAAGAACCAAACCAAGGAATGAAGCCGAAACATGTTGCCATCAATGAAAGAATATAAAATTAATCAAATGAGTGTCAATTTCCAACAAATAGAACAAGGCACGATATTGGAACACAATACAAAAGTCAAGTCGGGATATTGGAACATAATACAAAAGTCAACCATTCAAGAATTCAGGTCCTCTTCATTCATCCCTTGGAGCAACATTACAACATCCATTTGCAAGCATGTGTGTGTTATAGGGTTTTTCCATGTTACATGCTAATTCATGTGACATTTGTGATTACATTCAAGAAGCAAAGTAACCATCATCAATGAATTGTAGATCTACAAGGTATACATTTCCATTATTTACATTCAAGCATTGCAATTACTTTCTTTCAAGGTTGATTCCTCAACCATGGTTTGACTGAGGCAAACCCCTATCCACAACCCTTATTCCCTTATTTTTTGTGTGTAGGTTTCAGCTTCATAGCTATATATTTAGATTTGGACTCCATTTACAAAAGGTGGAAAAACCCTTTTCATTTTGCGGATTTTTTGGAGGACCGTGTGCACTTTCAACATGGTCCTGACAAATTTTCTCCAAATTTGTAGGGTAGATCTGTATCAATCTAAATATATCAAATCCAAAGTTATAGTGAAAACCAAAACCTATAGCTCCTCATTTCACTCATTTTATCTCTCTTCTTACATGGTCAACAAGTCAACTTTCTCATTTACAAAAGAGGGAAAATCACACTTCAACCCTTGTAATCCACTTGGAATTCAAATCCTTGTTTCTATTGGATTTGGATCTACTAGATTCAAGCCCCTCTTTTAAATGTAAATTTCCCCCAAGTGAAAATCATCCTAGTGACTTCCTTTCTCTCTCCTAGGTGGGGAGTCACTAGGGTCCAATTTTCCACTTTACATTTTGGTGAACTCGATATCTTACACATTAATTCTGATTTCCCATTATTAGATCTGATTAAGTGCAATTTGAATTTCAAAATTTCATTTCCAAGTTTGATCTATTTGCTAATTTTAGAGGTTAATTGCATCAAAACCCTAATTTTTCATTTTGAGAAAATTAAGCTTGTGAGGTGTAAAATTTTAATTCCTTGTTTCAGATTTGACTTCTATTTCAAAATTGCAACTCAAATTTGTCTTTTTGTTATGAAAATTCAGTGGTTAAAAAACAAAAGCCTAATTTTTAAGATCCTTCTATTTTCGAACCTTGACTACTTATTTGACCGATCTAGACATCTCCAAATCAATTGTTTTTTTGGATTTTGCAATAAAATCACAATATTTATCATCCCTAAAAATTTCAAAAAATGTTGGTTGGACCGTGTGCATTTTCAACACGGTCCTTGGGTTTTTTCCTAAAATTTTGAGAGACAGAATTGTCTATAGTTTTCTACTTAAATCCATAAAATTGGTGCACTTTATCAATTCTAAAACCTCCTAAGGTTGCAAACAAATTAAAGTTTCACCACTTTCATCTTTTGAATTAATTTTCATAAAAAGGTCCTAATTTTAGATCCTCTTTTCTAGCAAACTAAGATTTTTATTAAGAGACTTTCAATGGCAATTAATAAATTAGATTTACTTGCTATTTCGCATATGATTATATTTGTTTTCACATATATTTATTACAATCATGTGCCAGATAAGGGTTTCTTTCATTTTATGTTACTTCTCTTCATTTATAGCACTTGGTCATATTGTGTTGTTAGGATTTCAAAATTATTTCCTTTTGAAATAGATCTCAAAGCTTTCATGTATCATTTATGTTGCATTATGGTGATTTTGTTAACAAAATTTATTTCTTATGCTAATCACATTAAAGCTTTTGTAGATCCTGAACCTAAAGATTCTAACCATTGTACCTCTCCTAGGGTAGCTTGTGTGGATGAGATTAGACCTAATGCTTCAACCAATTATCTATTTAAAAAAAAGAAAGCATTGGAAAGTGATGTGGAACTATCTTCTTCTCATACACATACCCTTGAGAAATGGGGGCAAAATTAAAACATTAACATTCTTACATCTTTAGATCCTCCTTATTCTCCTAAGACCTATCTTCAACATCAAAGTATATGTAGGGAGGATGATATCATGCATTTTATTCATGATCTTCCCCCTCACATAGAAATAACTAAAAATGAGCTTCTAGATGATGAAGATGTTCATCCCCAATCTCCCAAAAAGGATATGCTTGATAAAGGAAAGGAGATTGTAATTTCACGTGATACACCTTCTTCATATAAAAATCCTTTTCTTCCCTCTTACACATCCGATTTCAAGTAAATTTATGATCCTATTCCTCCATCTAGTCAATTGCAACATTCTTATAGTTGTGGCTTTCATATAATAACAAAACAAGGTTTTAAAGAACAAGGAATTGGGAAATTTGTGCAAGGAATTCATGTCCCTATGAACCCTCCTAGACAAACTACTACCGAAGGTCTAGGAAATGATGCTCCTCTTTCTATGAATGAACTCCTTAGGCTCCAAAATTTTAAAAATTATCTTCAAAGACAAAAAATCAAAAGAGCCAGCAAGAATGCTTCTTCTTCAAAACATCCTTTTTGTTTATTTCATCAAACCCATGACCATAATGTTGATGATTGCCTTGATTTTCAAAAATATATTCAAGATGGTATAGATAATGGCAAAATTAGAGTTGTGGACAATAATCCTTCTTCTAACAATCCTTCTCCTTTATGTCAAGATGATATTTATCATCCCCAAAGACTAGCTGGAAGAATTTGTTGAAAATTAAAATATGATAGGAACATTTCCTTTCCTCCTCAAAAGAAAAACAAGAATTTTAAGCAAGTGAAGGGTATTGAATATTCCATTTTTCATGATGTATATTCACATTCTCAAGGGAAATGTTATGCATTTAAGAAATTTGTTCAAAAGCAATATGATCTTGCATAAATTCCTCTTACAATAGATCTAGCTATCTTCCTTGACATCAAAATAGTCATCTTAGTTGGGGTTTTTTTTATCATTTTTGGTGGTGTTGTTTTAAATTTATATACTTTGGGGTAGCAACATGAAATTCATTTTTCCTCATTCTTTCTATATATTCATCTCTATCTTGGTGAATTATTCATTATTAGATCTCTTTTCTTGCATAAGAATAATTCGTATGTGAGAATATAATTTTTCTTGGGTTTTCCTCTCTGCTTGAAAATGGTTTCTTTAATGAGTAGTGAACTTATTTTCTTTCCTTCATTCTCCAGGAAAACTTACCTCTTCTATGGTCTTGATTATTCTCAAGTAAGAAATGCCCCTTGGAATAGAATGATCTCTTGAGAAGTATGTATCCCTTCCTTGCGAGGATTTGTTCCACTAGGAAGGCATATCACTTGCCAATAATCACCATTAGAAGATGTGTAATGTCTCTCTTTGTCCTCCTCACTTGGGGGGCAAGGATTTTTAGTCCTTCTTTCCTTCTCTTTATCTCATGTATCAATGTTTCCTTTAGGGGCTGTACTTTTCATATGTGATTATCATTTCTTACAATGGTATATTTTTTTGATTAATCCCCCTTGGGGAATATGTGATTATTTTTATCTCTTCCTTTCAAAGATTACCACTTCTTGAGACATGTATTTTACATATACTAATGTCTTTCGTTCCATGCATTTATGAAAGTTTATTATGAATTTGATTATGTTTAGTCTATCTATAGAAGATTGTGTAAGTTTTTATCATTGACCCTACACTTGGGGGGAAATGATCCCTCTCTCTTTCTATAGGGATCCACTTTTCCCTATTTTGTGGATAGTGTGAGTTATGTTACTTGATGTCATTCCTTGTGCAAAATTGTTGGTGGTTTGCTCAACGGTTCTCCCTTATACAAGAGGTGTAGGTCCTTGAATAAAACCTCTTTCACACTTGGTAATGTACATCTATGATAAATTCACCCATCCCTCTTGGGGCTACAAGTGAGTCATCCCTCATCAAGAATCCCTTCCACCTAGGAATAGGAGGAAGTGTTGAATTCTTGTTCTCTCCTTTTCTTTGTTCTATAAGATGTTATATTTGTCTAAGACAACTTCCCTTGGAGGGAGTTGTATTTTGAACAAAGATATCTTCTCCTCGAAGGATCCCCTTTACACTTACAACAAGATATTTATTTTCAACTATCCTATCTTTGCTTGAAGAGTATTCCCTCTCTTGCTTGGATTTATGACATTGTTGCATAATGGATATCTTCTTTGTGATGAAGGTAGGTATCCTTGTTCTACTTTCCTTAAGATATAAACATCAACCTATGTTGACATCTTAAGGGTGGGCACCCACACTATTTCTTTGCACTATAGCTCTCCCATTCATTGTATAGTGGGACATTCTTGGAACCAGAGGGAAACCTCTTACAAGAAGATGCCATCACTTTCTCTTGTATAGTGGGACATTCTTGGAACCAAAGAGAAGCCTCTTAGAGAAAGATGTCATCAATTTTCTCTATACATGTTAGGAACTGGGAAGGACAACTAGGAGAGGGGGGGTGAATCAGTTGTGAACTAGTTGTTAATAAATTGTAATCCAAATGCAAACTATTCCAACTTAAACTTAATGCCAGTAAACCAAACTTAAGTGTTGGTAAAACAGATTAACAGTTATAGCAGTATCGATATAACTTAATGCATGAAACAAAAAGAGAATAACATCCACAACACATGACACAAAGATTTTGACGTGGAAACCCTGTAAGGGAAAAACCATGGTGGGAAACCTAACCATGAATAAGATGATACTACTGCAGATAGTAAGTATATACAAATGGGGTCTTCACATGTAGAAAGGCCAACCATGTAGAGGTCATTGTTCAATCACAAGATAGGAGTCACACTGACTACAATTGGATGGTTAAATCCAATGATAATGTATTGCTCAAAGTAGCATCTATAATGCTAGATTCATTTTTGGTTTAAGCTTTGAACATGAATGTCAAATACCTTCATAACCTTCCTTCAACCTTCAAATAATGTCTATGTGATTCGCACAAGGATCTGCTTATTTTTTCTCTTTAATATTTGAACACATTCATACCATATCCCATATCCTGATCTTCAATAAGATCTTACAATCATATATACAAAACCTAAGACCGAATGTATAGGTTGTCTCACTAAAGATATTATAATTAAAATCAACTACAAATAAGTTTTGATGTGATACAACATGTTGGCTCAATACACTTACCATATTATCCAATCAATAAACCATCTCCATAATGTGCCATGCTGATCTGGAGTACCGGTCCATAACCTAGACCTATCTGTCGGTAAAGGAAAATTTGTTAACCCGATTAGACCAATAAGAAAAACAATAAATCCAAATCTTCCAATCCATGTCTTCGACATAGCCAAATGATCTCCAAATTATCATCGTTGTCACTGAACCTTCAAATAATGTCTTCATGATTCACACAAGGATCTGCTTATTTTTTCTCTTGAATATTTGAACACACTCATACAATATCCCATATCTCGATCTTCAATAAGATCTTACAATCATATATACAAAACCTAAGACTGAATGTATAGGTCATCTCACTAAAGATATTATAATTAAAATCAATTACAAATAAGTCTTGATGTGATACAACATGTTGGCTTAATACATTTACCATATTATCCAATCAATAAACCATCTCCATAATGTACCATGATGATTTGGAGTACTGGTCCATAACCTAGACCTATCTGTCGGTAAAGGAAAATTTGTCAACCTGATTAGACCAATAAGGAAAACAATAAATCCAAACTTCCAATCCATGTCTTCGACATAGCCAAATGATCTCCAAATTATCATTGTTGTCGGTGAGCCATATAACTTGCTAGTGAACATATACCAGTGATTGTGCATAAGTCACTAACCATACTGGTGAACATAATGTAGACCTCCAAGAAGACAAGTATTGACATAAATGACAAAACCAATGCAACACATGATGAAGTCATCCATATTACCAACAATCTCCTTCATCAAAGTTGGAAAAAGTTTTTTTTGTTTAGTCCCTATCGGTTTTATGCCAATCTTCATCATTCAAGTTTTTTCCAGTGGGGAAATTACCCCGAGCTGCTCTCTGCGATATTCAAATGTTTCCTTAGGCAAAGGCTTTGTAAAGATATCTACAATTTGGTCTTTAGTATTCACGTAAACCAATTTCACTTCATTTGTTTCAACATTCTCTTTCAAAAAATTCTACTTTATAGAAACATGCTTTGTCTTAGAGCGAAATACCAGATTCTTTGATATATTAATTGCTTCTAAATTATCAAAATAAATGATTATCAGTTCTTTGAATTTTACCTTTATATGCTTCAACATTTTCTTGATCCATAATACTTGAATAAAATTAGTTTCTGCTACAACATATTTTGATTCTGTTGTAGATAATGATGTACAAGTCTTCTTCTTGCTTATCCATGAAATTAATCTTTTGCCAAGAAAGAATGCACCACCAGTGGTACTATTTCTGTCATCTACATCTCCTACCCAATTTGCATTGGTGTATGCACATAAATCAAAATTTTCTTTAGGATACCATAAACCAAAATTTGATGTGCTTTGTAGGTACCGGAAAATCCTTTTGACTACTAATTTATGTTTTTATTTAGGATTGATTTGAAATCTTGAAACAATACACACTGCAATCATTATATTAGGTCTGGTTTGTGTCAAATATAGTAAATGTCCAATCATAGATTTGTATCTTGTTAGATTAATAGGAGCTGAATCATCCTTCAATGTCAATTTATCAATTGTAGTCATAGGAGTGCTTACCAGTTTGGAATTTTCCATACCAAATTTATCCAAGAGTTCCTTCAAGTACTTTGTTTGACATATGAATATACCTTTATCTGTTTGTGAAATCTGCAAACCTAAAAAATAATTTTATCTCTCCAATCATAGACATTTCAAATTCTTTTTGCGTCTAGTTAGCAAAGTCCTTACATAATCCATCTTCACCTCCAAAAATGATATCATCCACAAATACTTCAATAACTAAAATATCATCATTGGTAACTTTTTAATACAAATTGTTGTCAGCATTACCTTTTGTGTAACCAACCTTCAAAATATATTTATCCAATCTAGCATACCAAGCTCTGGGAGCTTGCTTCAAACCATATAAAGCTTTCCTTAACCTACAAACCATATCCTTATTATCTATCAAAGAAAATACATCAAGACGTTCAATGTAAACTTCCTTCTCAAGATCTCCATTAAAAAATACACATTGTACATCCATTTGATAAACTTTATAGTTTTTATGAGCTACAAATGCAAGAAATAGTTTAATTGCCTCAATTCTGGCTACTGGTGTAAAGGTTTCATTATAATCAATTTCTTCTTTTTGTGAATAACCTTTACAAACTAATCTTTCTTTGTTCTTGATTACTTCTCCAACTTCATTAAGTTTATTTCTATATTCCCATTTAGTTCCAATTACATTTTTGTCTTTAGGTTGGGGAACTAATGTCCAAGTGTTATTCTTTTCAACTTGTTGTAATTCATCTTCCATTTCTTTTATACAATATTCATCCTGACATGCTTCAATAACAGATGCTCGTTCAACTTGAGAAATTAAACATGTACCTCTTCATTTGCCAATCTTCCTCTAGTCATAACACCTTAATTTTGTTTCCAATCATCTGATTCTCTGAATGATTCAATCTTACTTACCTGGGTTTGTCTGATTTCCACTTACATGCTATTATTCTTTAGTCATAGTTGAGGTTTTTAATGATGTTGGTGTGACTGGGTCTTCACTCTGTACTGGTGCAATCTATGTTGGTTCATTTAGAATCATTTCAACTGTCGGTTCTACAGATCTTGAATCTTCTCTAAAGTGTTTGTTTATCTTCACATTAGTACTCTCAATGATTTTATGTAACTTATTTTATAACATCTATATGCCTTTCTTTTAGATAAATAACCAAGAAATATTCCTTCATCACTTCTAGGATCAAATTTACCAATATAATCATCTCTTCTAATATAACATTTGCTTCCAAATATTCTGAAATACTTAAGAGTAGGAATATGACCAAACCATAGTTCATAAGGGGTCTTACTAGTTTCACTTTTGATGTGAACTCTATTGAAAGTATAAACCGTTGTATTCACTGCTTCTCTCCAGTACACATGAGGTAGATTTGCTTCCATTAGTATGGTTCTTGCTACATCTAGAATAGTTTTGTTCTTCCTTTCCACAAATCCATTCTGTTCGGGTGTCTGGGGTGCTGATAGTTGTCTTTTGATTCCATTCACTACATAGAATGCATTAAATTCTCTAGATGTAAATTCTCCTCTTTGATCTGATCTTAAACATTTGATTTTCTTGTTGGTTTCATTCTCTACCATTTCCTTGTATATCTTGAATCTTCCAAAAGCTTTTGATTTCTCCCCGAGAAAAGTAACCCAACACATTCTAGAATAATCATCAATTATTAGCATAAAGTATCTACAACCTTGTAGACTTCTTGTTCTTGCTGGACCACATAAATCAATATGAATTAAATCAAGAATATTATTAGATTTCTAATTAATGCTCTTAAATGTTGTTCTAACTTGCTTTCCCATTTGACATTCCTTACATATTGGATTATGAGGTTTCACAATCTTAGGTAAATCCCTTACTGCCTTAGTTGAACTGATATTTACAATGCAATCAAAATTCACATGACAGAGTCTTTTATGCCATAACCAACTTTCATCAATGTGTACAATCAAACATATCTTATCACTGGTATTCAAGTGAAAGATATTACCTTTAGTCTGATTATCGGTTGCAATCTCCAATCCAGTTTTGTTTATGATTTTGCATTTCCCATTCTTTAATTTTAATTGAAATCATTTTTCTACTAACTGACCAACACTCAAAAGATTATGCTTTAAACCTTTTGCATAGCAAACATTGTCAGTATTATGCTTACCATCCAAAGATATAGAGTCTCTTCCTTTGATTAAACAAGCTTTATCATCTCCAAACCTTACTAGACCTCCACGAATTTCCTGAAATGATAAGAATTGTCTTTTATCACCAGTCATATGATGCAACATCCACTATCTAAAATCCATTCATCCTTTTCTTCAATTTTTGCTGCCAGTGCCTACTCTACCAATTTGACAACAACTGCCAGTTGATCTTCTTTTATTGCAACAAAAGCCCATTCTCTATCCACTGGATCTTCATCTGAATCATCTGTAACACCTTCATCTGCATAGTAACATGACTTATCTCTGTTTATTTTAAATCTGTATCTTTGATATTTAGGGTTAGGCTTATATGATCTTTTTGCTTCCTCCCTTAGTCTTGCATGTCTATTAGGACACCTAGAAGCCATATGACTAGCTTTATTGCAATTAAAACATTTTGAAGGTACTTTACCTTCATACTTACTTCCTGCTAGACCTTTAGGCATTTTCCTTGCAAATAGTGCTTCAAGTTCTTCAAGTTCTTCGTTTTCTCTTCTCATATCTTTAAGTTCTTTTGCATAAAGTACTTTCCAATCAGTTTTGTCAGATGATAATAATGCTAATGTTGATGTTGATGATGATGCTTTGAAAGCTAGATCATTCTTGACTATAGCAACATGACCAAATTCCTCAAGCTCAAATGTTGATAGTTTTCCAACCAAAGTATCTCTAGAAACTGAAGTATTAGGCATTGTTCTTAACTCATTAATAGCAGTCACTTTCATTTTGTAAGATGGTGGAAAAGATCTTAAAACTTTAGGCATAATTTCATCTTCACTTAAGGATCCTCCACAACATTGTATTCCTAAAACAATTTCATTAACACTTTCCATAAATAGAGAAATTATTTCATCTTCTTCCATTTTTTAAGTTTTCATAACTGACCTGGTAACATTCTAGTTCTGCAATTTTGACACTTGTATCTCTTTCATTCAATGTTTCCAATTTATCCCAAATAGCTTTAGCAATAGATCGGTCTGATAATCCCATGATTTGTTGATCTGATAATGCGCTCAAAAGTGCTTCTCTTTCTTTACAATCATTGTCCAAGTCCTTAGCCAATGTTTGTGGATGAGGTTGATTCAGAGTAGGACCAACATAGAAATTATTTGTAACATCCCATATATCTCCTCCAATACAGTTTAGATGTGTTTCCATTCTAATCTTCCATAGTTATTTCCATCAAGTTTTAGATTGTCCTTCCTAAAAATATTTGTTGCCATAGGATCTCCTCAAGCTGTTAGGCTTTTGCAAAAAAAGGACTTGGCTCTAATAACAATTCTTAGGAACTGGGAAGGACATACGAGAGGGGGGGGGGTGAATCATTTGTGAACTAGATGTCAATAAATTGTAATCCAAATGCAAATTATTCCAACTTAAAGTTAATGATGATAAACCAAACTTAAGTGTCGGTAAAACAAATTAACAGTTATCGCAGTACCAGTGTAACTTAATGCATAAAACAAAAAGAGAAACGACATCCACAACACATGACACTAATATTTTAACATGGAAACCTGATAAGGGAAAAAGCACGGTGGGAAACCTTACCCACAATTAGATGCTACTATTGCAGATAGTAAGTGTATATAAATGGGGTTTGCACGTGTAGAAAGGTAAACCGCCTAGAGCTCACTGCTCAATCACATGATAGGGGTCACGCTGACTACAATTGGATGGTTAGATCCAATGATAATGTACTGCTCAATCACACGATAGGGGTCAGGTTGACTACAATTGGATGGTTAAATCCAATGATAATGTACTGCTCAAAGTAGCATCTATAATGCTAGATCTTCATTACCAGTTTAAGCTCTGAACATGAGTGTCGAATACCTTCATAACCTTCCTTCAACCTTCAAATAATGTGCATGATTTGCACAATGATCTATTTATTTTCTCTCTTCAATAATCGAACACACTCATACCATATCCCATATCCTGATCTTCAATAAGATATTACAATCATATATACAAAACTTAAGACCAAATGTATAGGTCGGCTCACTAAAGATATTACAATTAAAATCAATTACAAATAAGTCTTGATGCATTACAACATGTCGACTCAATACATTTACCATATTATCCAATCAATAAACCCTCTCCATAACTTATCATGTTGATCTGGAGTACCGGTCCATAACCTAGACCTATCTGCTGGTAAAAGGAAACTCTGTCAACCCGATTAGACCAATAAGAAAAACACTAAATCCAAACTTCCAATCCATGTCTTTGACATAACCAAATGATCTCCAAATTATTATTGTTGTCGGTGAACCATATAACTTGCTAGTGAACATGTAACCGATGACTATGCATAAGTCACTAACCATACTGGTGAACATAATGTAGACCTCCAAGAACATAAGTGTTGACATCAATGAAAAAGCCAATGCAACACATGACGAAGTCATCCATAATACAAGTAGTATAGTGGGTCATTCTCTGAACCAGAGCACAGACTCTCAGAGCGAGATGATGCTTCTCTTTCCTTGTACAATGGGTCATTCTCAGAATAAGATAATAGACTCTTAGAGTGAGATGTCTTCACTTCTTCTTTTCTTTTACAATGGGTTATTCTCAAACCCAAAGCATAGACTCTTAGATCAAGATGACATCACTTTTCTCTTATGCAGGTTGATTATTCTCGAAACTAGAGCACATACTCTTAGAGTGAGATGCCACACCTTACTTGACACTTGTACTATAGATTCTATATAGGTTGTAGTGTACTCGGCCATAGACTCCTATGAGGCATTTAGAACCTCACTTGCACACACATGCTTGAGGTTGGGTGGAACTAATAGTGTTCTCACTCTCCTCCCAAACATGGATCACCCAGATAGACTCTCGGGGCTATATTTCCATGTCCTCTTCTCCATGGATCACCTAGTTTTATGGGTGAGATGTCCATGGTTACTCTCTTGTTTGCCTTTATTCTCATGGATCACAAAAGTGTGTATTCATGTCCTCCCTCTTCTTCCTCTCATGAACCCATAGTTTTACTATTGATGGCTCATGGATGATGTTAGATTTTCTCTTTTATGTGATCACTTGTGTTTATGTGATGGCATTTATTCTTGTGTTTCAATTAGTTGTTGGGATATTTGAGTATTGAGGTCTCTTCAACTAGTTGGTTTCTGGTCTTGTGTTTGTTGTGTGTCTTTTGTGCTTGGTCTTATTCTTGTTTTCCTTGTTCCTTGAGATTAGTGATGTCTTACACTCCTTGTGGTATTTCTCTGGATCTTTCATTTGTATCTCTCAGTCTTATACTTTATTGATAGTATTGGTGTAGGCCATACTCTCGCTAAAGTGGGGGATAAATGTAGTGTCATAAAATTGCGACCCCTACAATTTTAACCATATTTGAGGTCCTCACATTGGCAACAACATCTTCCTTCCCAATTAAGACCTCTTTCTATATTTTCATCCCATGAACCCTTCCTATTTGAGCTATGAGATAGTCTCAGAACCTTGTCTTGGCCCCAAGATAGAGCAAGATAGGGGCATGGTTCCCTTGTCCCCCTAAGACAAGGGTGGGGCACCCCTGTCCCCCTAGGACAAGGGCATGGTACACCTATCCCCACCTCTTAGGGTGCCCCTAAGAAAGGTCTACCCGGCCCCTTTGCATAATTTGTTATTCGGGGTTTGCATTCTTCTTTGTCGGCCTTTAGTGGATGAAAATTAATCCTCTATGCATGTATAAAAGGAGATTAAATTTCCTCATTCAATAGAACAAGGGGGGATATTGGAACACAATACCAGAATTCAAGTAAAAGGTCTTCATCAAGCATTCAAGTCTTCTTCATTCATCCCTTGGAGAACCATTACAACATTCATTTGTAAGTATATGTGTGTGTAAGGGATTTGTCATGTTACATGCCATTTCATGGAACATTTATTATTACATTCAAGAAGCAAAGTAACCATCATCAACAAATTCTAGATCTAAAAGGTATACATTTTTATTATTTACTTTCAAGCATTTGCAATTACTTTCTTTCAAGGTTGATTCCTTAGCCAGGGTTTGATTGCGGCAAACCCCTATGCACAACCCTTCTTCCCTTCTTTTCTATGTGTAGGTTGTGAGTGTGCAACTGTATTTTCAGATTTGGATTCCATTTACAGAGGTGGAAAACCCTTTTCATTTCGCTGATTTTTTGGAGGACTGTGTGCGCTTTCAACATGATCCCAACATTTTTTCTCCAATTTTACAGGGCAGATCTGTATCAGTCTAAATATCTTAGATCTAAAGTTAAAGTGTGATTGAAAACTAGTAGCTCCTCATTTCACTCATTCTATCTTTCTTCCTACATGGTCCACAAGTCAAGTTTCCCATTTACAAAAGAGGGCAAATCACACTTCAACCCTTGTAATCCACTTGGAATTTACATCCTTGTTTCTCTTGGATTTGGATCTATTGGATTCAAGCCCCTCTTTTGAATGTAAATTTCCCCCAAGCAAAAATCATCCTAGTGACTTCCTTTCTCTCTCCTAGGTGGGGAGTCACTAGGGTCCAATTTTTCACTTTACATTAGGGTTTGTAAATACTTTGATGTTTTTTGATTGGTCTACTCTCCTAGAGATCCGATTTCTTGCTTTGACCTGAAGGGTCAAACCTCCCCATGCTAGAGCCACTGTTGGATATGGTAAAAGTTTGGTTTTATGCGGTGCTTTTTCCCTCAGAGTTAGGGTTTTAGGGTTCGTAGGGGTTTTATTTTATCTTAGGTTCTCCTTCTAGTTCTCCGGGGCTATGTTATTTCTCATTGTTGACTTATGATAGCAGGTGTCTGTGTCTTGAGTGATGATCGAAAGGGTTATTTGATGTCATATTACTATCCCTTTGCATTAGGAATTGCTATTTGTAAATATCATTTTAATATGAAAAATATTCCTAAGTATTGCTAAAAAACCCCAGGTCTTAAGTCCCTTATTTCACTAGGAAGGTCCCACACATGATCACTTAACACATGAAATTTTTTACGTGTTCTAAATGATTACTTAAGTGTCAAACCCAAGTGACTCTGTTGTGCAGGATAAGATTTCAAAAGGAAGTGCCCTTGTCCCTTATCTCGCATGTAGTTTCTATTGCTCTAAAAAATGAAAAACCCAAGTTCACCTACAATCTATCTATGAAATAGCCACTCTCAATCAATGAAAAGCTTTAGGGCTTGGAAAACATAACATAGGATCCTAATGATCCTCCTACACTTCAGGTTCTGATAAACCTAGGGAGAGACACCCCTTGACGCATAAAATATAACCAGTTATAGACATATGGCATCAATAAAAGCAGATGAATCTCAAAAGGCTCAACAACAAGGTGGTTACTACAGATTCCAGGCTAGATCTACATTGACATCTCAACTAGATTGGAGCGTGAGATAGGTGGAACAATCTAAACCTACAAAAATAAAAGTAAATGGATTTTTGTTTTTTTAAATCTTTGAGAATCCCTAGAATTTGCAACACCAATGCCTTATCCAAGGGCATGGAGTCAAACATCAAACTGTAAATGAAAACTTCTATTGTAAATCCAATTTATTGAGAAAGATATCCCTATATTAATGCCTAACATTAATACATTCTATACTCCAACAGAGGATCATACATATCCAAAGATTATCCTAAATCCGAAATGATTGTTCATAGAATTTAAACTCTTCCTTCAAGAGTACCTAAGAACACCCATTACACTACCACTTTGAGAGGACAAACTCAAACTCTCTTAAAGACTAGATTTGTTGAAAATAAGAGAAGGCCTAGAGACAATCCAATAAAATGTACATATGCCTTTGATATATGTGACCTGCAACAAAAACCATCTACAACAAGAAGATACTCTATTACTTGAAAAAGGACATTCACTGTACAAACTTGGGAAAAAACTCAAAAAATGGAAACCGAGATTATGGAGCCTTGTTCACAAAAAATATGGAACCCTCACAAAATGAGAAGACCCTCAAAATAAGAAGGAGGAGAGGATGAAATCAAATTTCATCTCTGACAATGGCAACTGCCCAGTCTATCAGCATTAACTTCTCACACACTTGGCCTGCAGAAAATCTAATCTTTCTGACTGAAAAATAAATTTTGTGATCCTGAGGTAACTACCCCAAAAATACTTGTCATGGCTTACACTTGACTGGAGAAATAGATTCATCGGATTGAGTGCTTTCCAACTATATATAATGTCTATATTAGGGCAAAAGAATAATCCCTTAGTCATCAATCCCTTTGCAGGTCAGTCATTATTATTTCAGTCCTTTCACCATAGTGAGAAACTATGTTTTAAACCTTTGAATTTCCTACATAGATTTCTGCCACCTTGCACCTCTGGATTGGCTTTGGGGTCCTTATCCTGCCACCTCAACATCGTCTAGACTCACTATCAGAATGAATCTCTTTGTTTGTCTTTTCTTTGTCGCTAATCCGTGATGATTATTCATCGTGCATCTCTACATAGCGGATCAGCGACCACCGTTAGATCCTTCCCATTTGGCTTGCTGTTTATCTTTATTTCTCCTCTGAACTGCTCCTTTTCTTTTGGGCTCCACCACTTGGTTGCCATGTCTCTATGAATAAAAATCACACATCTTCCTATTGCGACATGGCGACCACTGTTGGATCAACTCGCCCAGCCATTGGATCATCCTCAACCTATTTGGCCTTTATCTCTTCTGAGTGGCTTCCTCTATCACTTTGTCCATCCATGCCATGTGTCAACATTTGGTTCACCTGAGGATCTACCTAACCGCCCCATGGGCCTACCACTGGACTTGAGCCTAGCTTGGTTCCTTTTCTTGCACTTTGCTACCTGGCACATCTTAATTCGCCCTGAGCCCACTTGGACTACCTCCTCGCCACTCACCAAGTCATGGGGGATAACCATCAAGCATCTTAATCTCATGGTATAGCGACGATTGTTGATCTGCTTTAAACTTGCTCGATCCTTAACACCTGAGCCTCTCACCATTTCCGCACGTACCATGTTGCCAAATCGCGGTGAGTATTTGACGAACATCTTTCTATCACTATATAGAGACCATCGTTAGATCTCTCACATGACCGTCTGATTTTCCTTGATCTTCCCAACCATTAACCTTGGCTAATCTGATCCCTTTTGCCACGTGTCACCATGTGGCACCCCCTGATTGGCTTATGAGGTCTGCCTGAGCACCACCTGTGTGTTAGGCCTGCCATGCATTAACCTCTAGTTCGCCACCCAATTCACCTGAGCATGGCCTCATTCACCACGTCAGCACCACCGGACCCACCGTTTCACTTTAGTTTATTTGACATCATTCTTTCAGCAAAACTCCTCCCTCAGTGAGCCATTAACATGTCTCATCGACATCGGAGTTTCATCGATGCCTTATTTTATCGTTGAGAACAGTTTGGATTTCTGCAATGCACCCTTTGTTGATGGAACTGAGCTTTCAGGGAAACATTTTTGTGATCCATCATGGCCAAGGTTTGTTCGACAATCATTTTGATGACATGCCATTTGTTTTTCCACATCATCACCACTAGACCTTCCACCTAGACTCAGGCCCACCACCTCACCAGCCACTAGACTGCCACCTCAGCAGTCACCAAGTCATGATGAATATCCATCGGGCAATTTTTTTTGTGACTTGGCGACAACCGTTGATCTTCCTTGAATCACCATTTGATCTTCCTGACTCACTTGACCATTACTACTTCACGCCATCCTGCACAAAATTTGGATGCCCCAAAATGTGCGTGTAGGGCCCACCACTTCCTTAATTGACCACTTGCCAAAAGCCCATAAGCTTTGACACTAAGGATGCATGTGGCTTTGTATTTAAATATTGAAATGCTCATCCCTGCGGCCAATGTGCGATAAATAGTCTACACCTAGGCCTTTCCATAGGATCATTAGGACTCCTCCAAACATGTTAGCCTGATGGCCGATGCCATCTTCCTCCACCTTATGATGTTCCATGGGGTCATTAGGTAGCATTAAACTGTTCTATTTTGATGGCCGATGTCACCGATGTCTACCTCCTCCTCTTGCACCATGTCATTGGGTGGTCAGGATGACATGAAACCGCTCTCGGCCTCGATACTTGATAACTCCCACACCGTTTTGAAATTTCCATCGGGTCATCGAGGAGACTTCAAAACTTAACTTCCAATGGCTAATGACAACCTTCGTGCTCTGCACTTCTCATTGGGTCATCGACGTAACATGAAACAACTCCTTTTGATAGTCGATGACTCCACTCCACTCTAGCGACCTCATCAAGGTAAGTCTTGTCGATTGGGGTAGATCTTCCCGATAAGGCAAAAATTCAAAAACTACTAGAAACACGCTAGGAGGAAGTGTAGATGCAAAATTATTAAAATGGGCTTCCCAAAATCATCAAAATTTTATGAGTCCCAATAGTTTCAATGTGGATTTCAACCCCATAGGATAAATAAATGTTAATATTCAAAGAGTGCATCTTATCCTGTGACATAATTGCATCAATTATCTCGCACCATGGGATAAGAAGAAAGAAAGGATTACAAAGGAATCCTTATCCCGCAACAGGTATAAGGTGAGAAAAGAGCAACGTGGGATAAGGAACGGTTGAAGGAAGTTGCGGTAAAGTCTTATTGCGCAATGAACCTGGAACATTGTGAAAGGCCCACGAGATAAGAGTTGACTTAAGTGCAAAGAGAGTCTTATCATGTAGGAAATCCAAGCCACCAGAATACCATTACCAAGCAATGTGAGATAAGTCAACAAAGAAGGGTGCAATGATTTTCTTATCTCGCGCATCCCCATGGGGATAAGAAAAGAGTCACGGGATAAGAAAATACTTAAGTAAAAGGCAAAAGAGCTTATCCTACGAGGTAGCTGAAATCCAGAACAACTGTGAAACTCAAGGTGCATCGCATGATAAGAATGTTGAAATATCATAGAGGAAGTCTTATTTCACGATGTGTTCCTCTTTCTCAATGATCACCATGGGATAAGAATTGTAAACAGGAATAAGAGAAAACCTTATCTTGCAGGTTCCAATGGGGATAAGAGAGGTGATGTGGGATAATAAAAGGCTAGTTCAAAATCTTATCCCGCAAATGGTAAGAAAAAGACTTGTAGGTAAAAAGGCTAAAGGAAGGACTAAGAGTAATGCAGGATAAAGTTTCCAAGGTAAGCACATAAAATCTTATCCCAAAAGGAAACAAGAAAGGGTGAATGACACTTCGAGACAAATAAAACAAGGAAACTCTATAATAGAATCTTGTCCCACAAAGAAAGATAAGATGGCTAAGGAAGCTCCAAAGAGTATGAATTTCTAAGGTGACAAAAGAGAATTTATGAGGATGCCATGTCATTATTCAGGTAAGGTCAACGAACAATCCTGACCTTCCATTGCCAAATCAAAGGATAAAATTCAAATTGGTGCTAACAACTACCTCAGTCCAGCACGAATAAATTAATGACATCATAATAAAATGAGAATTCAATGGAATTATCTCATACCTTGCATCCAGAGAGAATTTAGAGCATTTTAGAGCGAAAAGAAAAGCGAATTCCAGCATTCCTGCACACCCTTAAGCAATTTCAGTCGAAGAGAAAACCAGTAAGTGATTATTTCCTTCTTATGTGCATTATCAAACTGTTGTTGTGATATTTTGAGTTATCTATGTGTGTGCCCTAGAAGTCGGTAGGTTTTATTCATGCATCTTCTTTCCAAGTCTTTTCTTAGTCTCAAGTGTTAAGATTGCTTCGCCTACTAAGAATTATGCTACCGCTACTGCTAAGAAAGCTCGCACAACTAAGGCAAGCTCAATAATTCCTATCATTGAGGCTACACCTATAGATATGCTTCCCCCATGTAGGAAATTGTGAGTGCCCATTCTGTGCAACAAAGCCCTCAAACTATCCCACAAGTATCTGAGGAGGTTGAAGCTAGCTCCCCTCTAAAGGAAAAGGCCATGAAGAGAAATAGAAAAATAGTTTGGAAGACCATCACTATTGTTTCTGATAGTGATTCTTTAGATGACCCCTCTCCTACTCATAAAACAAGAAAACCCACTCCAAAGAGGAGGAAAAGAACCAAGAAGGCTTCAGCCAAAGTAGCCTCTACTGAAACCCCATCCCTTGTGCATAATGCCCCTGCTACAACTAACCCACTTGCTGAGGAAGACCTAATTCATCAGAAGAAAACCCCGCAAAAACAAAACCCATAAAAGCTAGCCAAAGAGGCTACTAAAACCAAAGAAAAGACCCCTAATCTTGCAAAGCGCTCCATGAAGAAATCCATAGGAGAATCATCAGCTTGGGAAAAGCAACCATCCACACAACACCCTACTCCTCTTGCTCCTACCATGACTACTGAAGAACTGCAATATGAGGTTGAGCAAAAATTAGAAGAGAGTGCAAGAAGGCCAACTAGATAGACCAAGAGCTTGCATCAAAACCTGCTAGAATTATTTAAGGGATCCACAAGGCAGGATCACCTGAGAATTGTTTTCACTGAAAAAGAGGCAAGGTGTAGGGATGCTATCACCAAGGAAAGGGGCTCAAACATTTTCCATTCAGTCTATGGTAATATAGACAAGGCCATCCTAGTATGAAACCCCTGGATACTAAATCTGGGCAGGTTAGTTGTGCCCAATGTCTTTGTGGAGCCTATGCTCATAAGAGAGTTGGCAAATACATATGACTCTTCAAGGCTAATTTTTAGGACTGTAGAAGGCTATGTCCTAATGGAGATCTCTCCCAGGGCTATCATTGAGTGTTTTGAGTTAGATAAATATGCCCTCACAGGCATAAATAGGGACAATTTGAAGAGGGATTATGAGAATGAGAGAGACAGATACATGAAGGACCTTGTTCCTCACTTCATGAGGAAACTCTACAAGGATTAACATAATTATGTCCTACCATTTGAAATAGAGTCATTCATGCTTGACTGCTTTGAGCCCTACTTTGTCAAAACTTATTATGCATTAGGGAAGGTCCTTGCGGTTGATTGCGGGCTCACCAAATTGCCCATTGATTTTATGACGATGGCAATTAATATTCAGCACCCCTCAATAAATGAATTATATGACTTTGCAAGTGTTATTCATGATAAGATTCATGAGGGACTGATGAGGGCTAAAAAAAAAGATGAGAAATTGGAATTCCTACATTATT
Organism: Cryptomeria japonica; assembly: GCF_030272615.1. NCBI lineage: Eukaryota > Viridiplantae > Streptophyta > Pinopsida > Cupressales > Cupressaceae > Cryptomeria > Cryptomeria japonica. The sequence goes on along the minus strand of NC_081407.1, from coordinate 579,802,899 downwards.
CTTTGGTATGGCATTTGATTCTTAATAAAAAAAAAGCCTACTGGGGCCCGGAATTGAAAATAAGGATCAATGATCCCTACATAGGTCTCCTATGGCTAGTGCAATGATGGAAGTTTAGATATGAGACAAGGGGTCCAAATTTTGTGATTACTGTGTATTCTTTGATCACTTTGTGATGAAAATTTCGACAAGGGTAGGGCTAGTAGTGCTAAGATTGCTCGAGGAAATCATCAAAATATTGAGAATAAGGAGTTGCAGGGCTGCTGGACTAATCTATCCTGAGGGTGCATTCACCCACAATTTTGGGGATTTCTTCGTTTACAGTAATTGTACAATTTTCAGAGTTTATGGGTGTGAGAAGGTGCCCCATGTATTGCCACTTTTTGTCTCTCCAAGGTTAGCATTCCTTGAATTCATTTGGAAAATGATGTGGATGGAGAAGGAGAAAATTATAATTGGTAGAAAGGGAAAGCTTCTCCCTAGGGTAACAATTTTTGATGAATTCACTATGGGTTGTGAGGCCTTAGAGAAGGTGCAAGACTTTTTGGTGAAGAATTATAGATTGAGAGCTACCCAGGCTAGTTGTTTTGACCCCGAGGGATGCATAAATGATATTATAGTAAATAAATTGAAGGAGAAGGGGTATTTTTGTTCTTTTTTAGAAGGGGAGGACTTAATTAGAAATTCTCATCCATGTGAGGTAGATTAGAGGAGGAAGAAGTGGGATCTCATGAATAAATTTGAAAGAGAAAGGAAGCAAGAAGACCCCAATTTTGTAGGTTCCTTCCGGCATTTCAAGAATGATTTTGCCAAAATGTCTCTAATGCTAAGAAAGACATATAATATAATTAAGGATGAGTTACAAAGAAGAGAGGCTAGGGATAATGAAGTTGAATACAAAGAAAAACCATTTGATCCAGCTTCTAAAGCTCAGCAAATGAAGGGGCATGAGGATATAATTGAGGAGGCACCTATGGAGTCCTCTAAAGGGGGGATAAAAAAGGATAAGGCAGTGATGTTCGGGAAGGTTAGGAAGATTGAAAAAGGGAAAACCAAGATATTTTATTTTGTGGATATCCAAGAGGATTATGATACTTTGGTGCCACCACCTTCGCCTCTGAGGGAAACATTCTAGGATGATGCAAATGCTTAAATTCTCAATGATTTGGACAAGGCTATCATCCCAACCATAATCCCTATAGAAAAAGCTAATGATGGAAGGATTGTTGCTTCAAAGAATTTTATGGTAGATGAAAATTTTGCTAATTCCCTTGAATTTAGATCATTTTGGCTGAGAGAAAAATTGAAGAAAATGTCTCATGAAGAGATCAACAATTTTGACAAGAGCAACTTTAATTGCACTCCTAAAGAGAGTAGAGAGATGGTGATGAACAAAAAAATGCTCCTTGTCCCAAGGTGGAATTTTGAAAGGATATTCTTGCTGAATCAAATCATGTAGCAGAAGGATCCCAATTTTGCAAGAGAGTTTGGAGAATATGGATCTGGGGTCAGTATAAGCTCAAAAGATTTTTCTGTGTGGTCCAAGGCCCCTAGCTCACTCAAAAAGCCCATAATTTTGTAGGGGGTACAACAGAAAATATGTTAGGATTCCCAAAGATACTGAGAGGGGGGGTGAATCAGTATCATGCTAGTTAATAGAATTTTTAATCTTATTAAACAAATTGCACGCCAAAACAGTGTACCAGTAAACCAAAAATAATGCAGTAAATAAGATCAAAAACCACGACATAGAAAGCATACCATAACACAATATTTTTGATGAGGAAACCCGGTGTGGGAAGAACCTCGGTGGGATTTGTGACCAACAATATTCACTCACTAGCCAATAAATGAATATTACTTACCATAGGGGCCTACACATGCAGGAAGGCCAACTGCCTAAAGCTCACTACTTAAATACAAAAGGGAAGTCTCACTGACTTACAAAATGGATTATGCAAATCCAATATCATGTACTGCTTCAGTTCAACATCTGCTATGCCAGGTTTAGTGCCGGTTTAATCTCATACAACTTCCATAAAACTTATTCCAAAATATGCCCTAATATTTGAATCTACCTATTACATTCCTTACTTGCTTACACAAATAATTTACAAGATATATCATACTTATATGAGTCCTATTACAATTCACCTTGTTAGCTTTACAAAAATATTTTACAATTAAATACAAAATATAATAAATAAAATCCTGTCAGCTGGGGTGTCGGTAAACATCTTGGTCGTTGTCGCTGCCGCTGCCATAGGATTGTAAGGTTGTCATCAATGAGAATACCTTCAATCACCTACAATTTATCATTGGAGTGTGCATTTTCCAACAATATCCCCCTTTCGCATTGATGGCAACCCTCATGAGAAAAAGTCAAAATTATATCAAAAAATGTGTTGTCCAAAAATATCTTCCAAAACTGTGTGCTTATAACCTGTGTGCTCCCCCTGAGAGGATGATGTCTACTACCAATCATTTTTATCATTCTACTACTCCCCCTTTGGCATCAATGACAAAGATTATCAATTAATGTCAATTTAGTGTAGTTTTTCTCAGGATCTATGTAACCGGTGGGTTACAATCTGATATAGATCTGCTAATGCAAAATTCAGTTGTTAGTGAACCTCTCACTATCATTCAAAGATGCTTATGTCCTTTGGATAGTATCGGTGAGTATGTGCATTTTCTCTTGCGGTGTCTTAATTCTTGGAACAAGAGCCTCATAAATCTCTTTTCTCAAAGAGATCAGGATGTCTAGCTTTGGAACAAGTCTGCATTTGAGTTCCTTAGCCTTGTATTTTATTCTTTCCTTCTCCTTTTCCAATTTCTCAAGTTTCTCCTCAAAACCTGCTATCTCTTGCTCTATAACTAATATGGGTTTTGATGAACCAATGAGATTGTCAGCTATATCATTTATTTCCTTCTATGCTATGCTGATTTCTTTGTTGATATCCATTGTCAGAAGATCAGTCTTGCAGGTGTCTTTGTACAACTCCTTCAAGTCTATTAAAGTTTTGTTTAGTGCGGGTAAAAGGGTGTCAATGTGTTTCGTGCATTTCTTTATTATCTTTTCAAAGAATTTTTCTTTTTCCTTGCTCATTTTCTCACTAAATGTCTCCTCATTTATCTGATTAACTATCAAAAGATTTTCGGTGATGTACTTAGACAATGTGTCTAGTTGACTCAAAGAATCTTTATTTACCACATTACACTTGGGTGCAATCAATTTCAATAAAGGAATAGTGTCATCAATAGCCTTATATGCTTGTGCATTACACTTTGTGATCTTCTTGATGAAATCTAATAATACCTCTGTTACATTTGTTGGACTGAATTATATTAAGGAGGAACCAGATGATTGTCCAACTGCCTTAACAATCTGCAATTCACTGGTGTGAGTAACCTCTTTGCTTATATTGACCTCTTGCAGGTTAGTTTGAGCCTGCTTTTATACTAGCAAAGGTTTGGGTTTCTCAGTTGTTGTTGGTGGCATTGTCTCTATCTAAACCTTTTCTTCTTCATGTTTCTCAGAATGTACCTCTGTTAGTTTCTCTGTGCTTTCCACTTCTGGTTTCTTTGATTCTGTCTCAGTGTTAACTACTAGTTTTTTTGTATGTACCTCTGAATTGTCTACTATCGGTATCTCAACAGATTTATCAGTAGTCGATTGCTCAATAGGTTTATCAGTGTATACATCAGTGGTATCTTCCTTCCCAGTAACTAGGGGATCAGTTGATTATTCAGTATGTCTTTCAATCCCAATCTCAACATTTCCAACTATATCCTCAACATTTATTTCAACTCCAATGTTTTCTACTGGTGACCCAGTTGCCACATCTCTCTTTTCAGTTGTTTCCTTATCAACCACAATGTTGACTTCTTGTGTGTCAATATTCATGGTATACAACAACTCTGAATCAGGATTGCTATCTTCATGTGTTGTCTCCATACTCTCAACATTATCTTTTACTGGTGGTGTATCAACAGTTTGTGCTGGTGGAGTATCAGAAGAATATGGGGGAAAGTTATCTGTTATCTTTATGCTCGGAGGTTCACCTACCTTACCTTTACCTTTATCCTTTTCTTTTTGATAGACTTTAAAAGTCTTTGGTCGTTTAAGCTCTTCTTGCTTTTCCTTTTATACAAAGAAGATATCCCATTTGTCCATTGTCTCTTCAGTGATCTCATTTACTCTGCCAGCCATTAATGCTACATGCCGGTGACCAGTGGAAAATACAGTCTTGTTGGCTTCACTTATCGGTTCATCAATTTCTTTTGCTGATTTTACTAGGTGAACTGCAAGTAATTTTTCTACCTTAATCTTCTTGTCTAGTTCCACAATTGCTAACCTTTTTGCATCTAACCTTCTGTACAAGTCACTGGGTAGATCATCTACAACTTCTATAAATTTTTTTTTATAAATATCTAAGTGTAGAATAACACTATTTTCTATGCTTTCCTTTTCTTCATTCGTAAAAGTGTTATACAACTTGCTGACATTTAACAAGTTTCCATCTTCAGTTGTTTCATTCAAGAGATTATCAAGTTGGGGGATAACTTTCTTTTCATTTTTCTTCCTTGGGGTCATTTTCTTTGTCAAAGGCCTTACTCCCTATTGTTTCTATCTTGTTCTCTTAGGAGTAGGAGTGAGTACCGGTGAAGGTTTCCTTTTCCTTACTGCTCTTTTGAATTCAGCTGGTATTTCACTATCAGAGGAGGTAGCAACTAGTGAAAGATGTGTTTTGGGTTGTAATCCTTCCAAGTCACTCTCCTTAATACCAATCATATTCAATATATCTTCCTTGATTTCTTTTGTCTGTCTTGTTGCTTTAATTGTTTGTTCTGTTTTCTTTATTCGTTTATGTGGTTGAACTTTGCTTCCAATGGTTTCAGCACTACCAAATATTTCTTTTGTTGGTTCTCTAGGGGCTTCTAGAAGTTCTTTTGCATAAATTTCTATTATGTTCTCATCAGCCTCATAACCCATCTTTGTAACCCAAACTATCCTTGGAACCACTGCCTCCATCTAGATTTCATCCTTTTTTATAACAAAACATATCTTATTGATATTTATCAACTATGGATTGAGATAGTCTTTCCTTAATTTTCATTCTAGCCTTTAGTGCTTGAAAGTGTTCAATTATGTTCTTCTCCCTGTCATCTCCCATGTTATTAAGAATATTCGAAAGTTGTTTTCCTACTGGAATGTCAAAACCAAAATCTTTTCTGCCAATACCGGGAACTTCCTTGGTGATATACAACAATAGACATACAAGTAAGTTGCCAAATATGAATGTGCCTTTCTTGTAACCCTTAAGTTTCTTTAGATTGTCTATTAGCTCATCTTTTAACCATTCACATATGTGAATCTTTGCATTACTATTTACTAAGTCATAAGCACTCTTGATACATAAACTAGAAACAAAGTTTAATCTGTTGGCATGTGTAGCTTTGTATCCAAGAATCATGCTAATGAATATATCATTGATATCCTTTACATCATTGACTCTCAGGGATCTCTTATCATAGGTTGCACCGGTTAGGGTCATTACAATGTCATTTGGAACCTTTTTAGTCTTGTCAGTCCTGCTACTAGTGGAAGGTAACCCTATCACTACCCTAATAGATTCTTTTGTTATCTTATGAATGAAATCTAACCAAAAGAACTCCCCATGAACTCTTCTCAATACAATCCTTATAAAATCCTTGGGAAAATCAAGAATACTAAGTATCTCCACAAAACCTAGGGTTTCAATTATCTTGTGTTCCGGTTTTACATTACCATTTTCATCACATATTACTATCCTATACATGTTCATAATCTCTTCAGCACCTAGTTCTTCAATATGACAATGTATGTAAATTCTAGGATCCTTTGGGTATTTTAGAAAATGCTCCTAGGTTATCATCCTTCTTCACTACTTTGGGAATGATTTTAAATATGGGCGTAGGGCATTGAATCACTTCAATTACTGTAGGGTTTGCAATGAATTCAGGTGTAGAGGAGGAAGCCATTGTATAAATACCTTAATCTGCCTTTAGGTTTGAATGCTTGAATGATTTGCTTCACTTCTCATTGTGGATGCCTTCGCTCAGGTTTTTCACACTCTAAGGAAATTTGAATGCTCAGTGAGTGAAAAAGAGTGAAAACCACTAGCTTTATAATGTCATTTCCTTCAACTACCACATTAAATGCCTATCGGTTAAGTGGAACTTAACACATCTGCCGGTAGAGAAGTAATTCAACTTCTCACCATCAACTGAGGGTAAACTAGCATGTTTTTCAATTTGTTGCCATAACCCCAAAATGATTTCTTTTCAGTTAGATGAAGAATCTCCTACCGGTGGAGTGATACTTTGTTCTACCAGTGAAGGAATAGCTTTATTGACATTCATATCTGACTTTCTAATCCATTGTTTTGAAAATTCTTGCTTTACTTCTTCAACCTTCTCTTTAGCTTTCAAACTGGGTCCTTTGTTATTTGTCGATGATGCCTTCTACAAAATTTTGCAATATGTCCAATCTTGTTACAAGCATAACAAGTCACATTGTTTTTCTGAATATCTTTTCCATATCCTATGTCGGTATGTGTTCTGCATTGATTAGATAAGTGTCCAAATCTTCCACAAACATAACATCTTACATTCATTCTACAATTTTCTGAATTATTACCAACTTTGCTACATTTAGAACATTGACCAGTGGGTGCATTGGTGTTCTGATAATTTCTAGATCTACATTGATTTTCTCTATGACCATACTTGTTACAATTAAAGCATTTCCCATTAAATTTATAGGCATTAGGTTGTCTTACCGGTTTACTATGATCATGATTGTTTGCAGTACCGGAGCTTTCACCAACTTCAAAGTCGAGACCATTAATATCTCCATCAGGTTTCTGATTTTTCAACATGTCATCAAGTTCTTCTGAACTTATCTTGAATTTCTCCTTGTGTTGATTTGTAGTAGCCTATTCATTTTCTAAGAAATCTTTGTGTCTCATGAGTTTAGCTTTATCATGCTCCAAGTGAATTATATATGTCTTCAACATATCATTTTCATGACTCAGCCTTAGATTTTCATTTCCAGCATCATTGATTCTCCTAGTCAAGTCATCTTCATTCTTCTTTCGGTCTTCAATGTCCTTACAAAACCTCATAGTCATATCTTGCATCTCATTCCTCAAGGTCATGTTTTCTTGCTTCATCTTTCTTACAAGATCATTAAGAGTTTCTTTTTCATCATCATCACTTTGTATCTTCTCATGAAGTTCTCTTCTTTTGTTCCTAGCAATAGTGAGATTTTCTTGAAGTTCTTGAATGATTTCCTATGCAGCCTTCAGATCATCTTCAAGTTTCATATTTTTCAACTTTTCCACATCATAATCTACAAGAGTTGTTTCCAATTGCTTTCTCAGGTTTTACATCTGTACCGGTGTTAGAATCTTCCTCAAGTTGTTAGGCTTTTGAAAATAGAGTACTAGGCTCTAATACCAATTGTTAGGATTCCTAAAGATACTCAGAGGGGGGGGGGTGAATCAGTATCTTGCTGGTTAACAAATTTTTTAATCTTATTAAACAAATTGCATGCCAAAATAGTGTACCAGTAAACCAGAAATGATGCAGTAAATAAGATCAATAACCACAACATAGAAAGCACACCATAACACAATATTTTTAATGAGAAAACCCAGTGTGGAAAAAATCTTGGTGGGATTTGTGACCCACAATATTCACTCACTGGCCAATAAATGAATATTACTTACAATAAGGGCCTGCACATGCAAGAAGGCCAACTGCCTAAAGCTCACTACTTAAATACAAGAGGGAAGTCTCACTGACTTACAAAATGGATTATGTAAATCCAATATCATGTACTGCTTCAGTTCAGCATCTGCTATGCCAGGTTTAGTACCGGTTTAATCTCATACAACTTCCATAAACCTTATTTCAAAATTTGCCTTAGTATTTGCATCTACTTATTGCATTCCTTACTTGCTTACACAAATGATTTACAAGATCTCATACTTATATGAGTCCTATTACAATTCGCCTTGTCGGCTTTACAAAAAGATTTTACAATTAAATACAAAATATAATAAACAAAATCTAGTCAGTTGGGGTGCCGGTAAACATCTTTGTCACTGCTGGTACTGGTGCTTATGCTTGTGTCGATGCCTGCTGGTGCCATAGGATTGCAAGGTTGCCATCAACGAAAATACCTTCAATCACCTACAATTTTTCATTGGAGTGTGCATTTTCCAAGAAAATAGGGGATGCTATTGTAAGCACCCTTAAAGGTACTACTGCTTTTGAGATTATGGCAAATTCCAAACATGCAATTCAGTTTTCTCAACTTGTAGCAGAGGATTTGGAGTAGAAGCATGTAAAGATAAAGGATATGCATGTTGCTTTAAATGCAAAAGACAATGAATTATTTATTGAGAACATTGCATTGAAAGAGAAGATAAAGAAGATATCAGTTGATTATTCTAGAGGGATTAGACTCGAGGAGCTTGAGAAAGTGAATAAAGAAAAGCAAGGGGTCAAAGATGAAGCAACAAGTAATTATTTTGAAATTAGAAAAAAAGATTTTTGAGGATTTCAAATAAAATCATTGATAAATTGGACGAAGTTCACACTTCATATTCTTTGACATTTAAGCTCTTGAGTCAGATTGATGAATTCATTTCATTCTTCCAACCAATTAGAGCTACGTGATTGCGAAGGGGTAAAAGCTTGAAGGAGGTCATGTTGGTGGTGAAAAATGTTGCCCAACCACCTTAGATTACAGGGGTAACTTAGAAGAACTATAATTTATTAAATAAAGAGTTACCCGACATAGAGGAGGAGATAAAATCATTAATGGGGATTATTGATTATTTCTAGGGGCTCAAAAAATGGCATGTCCCTGTTATTTTGACATATGAAGGGCAGATTAAGAGCCTAGAAGAATGGAAACAAGGCTTCCAAGAAGCAGTAAATGTCATTTTGGCATCCTTGGAAGATGAACCAAACCAAGGTGATACATTTCTTAATATTGTTGATAAAATTATGGAAGTAGAACAAATGTATCATATATTTGCCTTGGAAGCTGCAGTTGTGCCTGCCCACAAAGCAAAGGAAGCTATGAACAAGTTGCATAGCTTGAACGGTTTTTCTTAGCTAGCTAATGAGATTGAAGCATTGCATAAAAAATACCGCTCCTTGGAAGAAGAGCAACTTGAAGAGGACTAGTTATAGTCTTTGCATTTTTGTTATTCCTAAAAGTTTTGTGCAGGATGTCTATTTTGGGAGAATGATTAGAGTGCTTAGCCAACAAGGACTAGTCTCCAAGGTACCTGCCACCACATGTTAGATTTCACTTTTGATCGTGATGGGAGCAGATATGAAGTACAAAGTGTGAGAACATCTTTTTAAGATCCACAACCCAAACTCCCAGGATGATGCCTTTTCAGCCGCCAGCATTCAATGCAGGTTGCATGTAGAAGTCAAGGACCTAAGCTTAAAGTCAATTTTGTAATGCAATTAAATTTTGACATGTGTCTTCTTTGGCCTGAGGCTTGTTTTGCTCCCTTGTATTATAAAAGGGAATTCAGGTCCAAGAAGAAGGATTCCAAACTTTTGATATGTATGCATTAGAGAAAACTTTAATATAGCAACAAATAGTCTTTTGTAGTTTTTTTCTTCATTGTAATATCTTCATGAATGTATCAGTTTTATCTTGAAAATAAATAAAGATAACATTCATATTTTTGGCTCATATCTCTTGTAATGTGTTGTATGAATTGTTGTGTGAATGACATATAAAATTTGTTTTCTCTAATGGGGAATGTGTATTTTTTGATGGGCTTCATTTTAAGCTAAAATGAATTAAAGTTTGTCTTGAATATTGCAAGAAAATATGAGAGATTGTGGGGATGTTATGAATGAATTCTCAATCAAGTACTTTAAACAAGTCTTAAGTGTTTAGTGTTGAACTTTAATGCTAATAGTGTTACTTTGTTTGTCACTAGGACTATGATTTGACTATGTTTTCCCTTAGAATAGGCACCGATCATACATTCTTGATGTTTGTGGGTCATCTTTACATTCTTATTTCACCTTTTATTTTTCAGGTTTTAGTCTTTCCGTATTAGGAGTAGAAGTAGGTTAGAGCTAGTTTTCAATGCAAGCAAAAGTGATAAGAAACTAAGGTTCAAGCTAGAGTTTGTGGTATGTTATGCTTTTCCTTGGTATATTTCCATTGAAAACATTTGTAATATAGTACATTGTCAGTTAACATAAAGCCAATATATGGATAACAGTGCAATAGGTAAACCCACATAGATCTTGCAGAGGCTGAAGAGTAGAAGATTGCAGCTTCCATACTGAATCTTATTCATTGGCCAAGTCTCATCCTTAATCTATTCATGAATTAATGGCTATTTCTCTAAGATTTAAAATCTATTGATTTGGGAACCAACACATATTACATGTCTTACCATTAGTTTCTCCAATTTCTATCAAAACACCCTACCAATATTCCATTCCTTCTACCCGACTTCCCCACATTTCCCTTTCCGTTTGCTCCGCTTTATCACCTAGTGGCTCATCGTTGAATGAAATGTTAATTGCCCTCTATAATAAGTTAGTCAAATCTTCTCATTTAAATATCATTTTGAATATACAAATATTTCTGTAACATGTAAAATGATAAGCGACTTCTCTGAAACACCTTATTTTTAGAGTCGCAAAACTTAAATTTGAATAGTAGCGTAAATGCTAAACATTAATATATTCCATTTCAGCATCTCTACGATGCCATAAGACTTTGAATGTGTCATACTATTGCTTTATATTCCATCTCAATCTTCAACTACTAACTGATTATCGGTTGAAGCATGTAGATTTTTCTCTACAATTAATTTAGTGAATACTCTCAGCCTTCCTGAAATACCTAACTTTTAAGTCGAATAACTTCATTGAAGCACGCTATATTTAAAGTCAAAAAATTACTTTAATTTGCATAGAACATGAACCACAAAAAATAGGGTTTTACTTTTCTTCACTCAAATCACTTGAAGTGTCTCAAAGTCAGATATGTCGTACAACACAATTTTTAATGAATTTCGGCGTCTCTGCGAGGGCATGAACCTTTTACTGCGTCATTTTAGAAGATGGCATTGCTGTAACTTTATTGTTCACTTTATAAATGAGTGATAATATTCCTTTGTATTCCATCTCAACCTTCATTTAGTACCCATTGTTCAATGGAAACGTATATTTTTAACTTTGCATTTGATTTAGCAAAAGCTTTCAGCCTTCAATATGAGGAGTTTGATGGGAATGAAAATTATCACACTGCTTGTGGTGCTCTTGATTATGTTTACACTCCATGTCCCCACTAGATATAATTTCCCAAGTCCTTCCACAAACAATACTCTTCTCATTTAGATGAGAGTGCCAATTTTGATGGCAATAGCAAAGACAAAAGATCCTGGTGCTCATTACATCTTCAACAAAGCAATAATTTGCTTGGAGGTATGGAGCAGTTAAGTAGTTGTGCAAACTGTGAGGGCCATGGTAATGACCCAAGACCCTGTTGCTCACATTCCAACTAGGTGTGGCTTTGGAACCGAACAGTGCATCCGTATGTCAAAACATATGTACCACACCTTGTGAGAATACTGGATGAAATAGAATAGAAATATATGGAGAGTGGCAAATATGTACAACGAATAAGATATATACATATATGTTTGTATATATATTTATATATATACATAGATGAGATGAATATAGGAGAAGTAAAATGGACAAATAACCTATGCATTTTGAATTAAGATATGTATAAATTTTATTTTGGCTTATTTATATATATATGAGTTCTGTTACATAAGTTTTGATTCTCTTCTTCATGTTTGATGTTGGGTTAAATACAATTCTAATATAGAAATACCATAGACCTTTAAGTCTATTATTTTTGTTAGCAAAATTTATGAACTATTTTTTTTCTTTTTCCTTAATGTTATGAAAAAATATAAAGATGCTTATTGTTTGGTATCATTCAATAGATATATTTACTTCTAAATTAATGGGTTAGTATTTTGTTGGTATGCCAATATGGAATTGTTTTTTCTATAAACAAATTATAAACTTTTATTTGAGTGGTTAATAATTGATTGGTAAATTGTATTTTATGTTCTTGGAAATGATGTTAGGATAGAAAATAATCATTAAATTTGATGGCATCTAATTTCATATACTTCTTAACAGGGAGAAGAATTATATCATATTTAAGATATTTTTTTATCTTTTATTATTAGTATATTTATTTTTTATGTAAAAAATAAATAATGTGCAATTTATTGTAGTGTTTAATAGATAGTGAGTAATATTCACAAATGAATATTACATTGCACATTATAATGGTCATGAAATTTCCATCCCATTATATATGAATCATTTATACTACATTAAACCATTATTACCATAGTAACTATATGATATCCATTGGCTAATCACCTAGAGTTACTAGAACTACATTACAATCAAATGTCACACTTTCCATTACTAGTAAAGTTCCACCCTATCAATGAAACACTATTTATTTTGAAACCACGAAGTGTGGTATATTGGTCAATCACTAAATACTAAAATATAATGCAATATGATTAACCAAATTTTAATTAATACAATTAATATTCTTAGATGGTTCATTTACACATTTCATTATGCTATTGCTTCCCTTTGTTCTTCATTTTTTCCTCCTAGTGAAAGTGTGTTGTCTTTGAATTATTGCATGAGGCCATAATTTTACTATATCAAGGGGTTGATCTATGAAAATCTAGCCATAAAAATCTACTAACTTAACAAAAGATATTTTTAAAAATTATTATGTTTATGCACATTGACATATTACAATTTATAATAAAGAAGGATTGAAATGTTTGTGATGCAAGAGAATCTAAGGGTGTTAGAGAAATCTCGCATCACCCAAAATATTTATTTAAATTCGTTAAGAGAATAAAATTAAATGCAAGCTACTATAAGTCTCCATGTACCTTTAAAAGTGTTCAAGGGGACAAAGAGGGGTAAAATAATTTAATATTTGTGTACTATATTAAATGGCAATAGTAATTTTTATGAAGGGACACTTTTTAAGCATTAATTATAAGGCAAAATGGACAAATTTTCCATCTTGGTATTCACTTGGGGAAGGGGATCAAACAAGATTACACATGCATTTGTAGTTGTATAGTAGAATGTGGAAAGTCACCTCCTTAGGTGACAACTTCAGAAATTTGAAGAGAAACCACCTTAGGTCCTCTCTTTGTGAAGTTGAATAGAGTCTCTAATTGGTTGTGTGTTGATTTCCTTGATGGTCATGTGTTAATATCCATAAGGGGGTGTGGTATTTCCAAGAGAGAAAAGAGTACAATAAATTGGGGGCTTGTGCTAGTTGTTTGATACTCTAAAAGTTGATTGTATCATCTAAAGTCAAGTGTGTCATCCAAAGTGGAGTATATCATTCATACTTGGGCGATCATTAAAATTTAAAAATATTTTTCCTTCATTTCAGAGTTGAGTACTACTTCCAACTTGCATAAGTTGTAAAGCCCATAAGGCTAAAGCATTATAATTAGTGATTTTTTATTTATTTTTATTGAGAAATAGAAGAAAAATTATTTATTGCAATATTTTTTTTTATTCTCTTGGTTATGCTATGTGTGAATATTGGGTGGAGTAAACCTTCATCGAGTGTAACAAAGATTTAAGAGGGTGAGTCTCCCTTCCTAAATGGTATTAGAGAATGAATTTAAAACTTTAAGGCGAGTCCTTGAAATCATTGTATCAGAGTAAATGTTTACTAGCATGTAGACATGGTGTCAAACATGAGGTAGTCTTGTATAAGGATCTATTGGTAGAGTGCATGAGTTGTTCTAGGGTGGTGTTTATGACTGTGAAAAGAAATCATTGAATGTGTTCTATTCTAGTTTATGTATCTATGAGTAGAATGTTTGAGTTATTGCTACACCAAGATTTAGAGTGCATGAGTTGTCACAAAGTAATGTTCTTGATCGTGTAGATATAGTACCAAAACATGAGAAAATATTGTACCAAGACCTATGGTGAAATGTGTGTATGAAAAAGTTGCAAGAGGAGTTACATATAGAAGTTGTGGAGTAGTTTTTCTTAGTGAATAAATAGAGTGTCAAATGTAAGGAAGTTTAGACTTGGATTTGAGAGTGTTGATGATTCAAGAAGTATAAGATGGAAAAGAGAAAAAGGAGAATGGAATTTTTCATTTGATAGATTTTGAAGATTCATATACTTGTGATGAGAGAGAAAATTAAGAACTAGAATGAGAGATTAGATTACAGAGATACAATGACAATTGAATGGTATAAGAGAATATATTTAAAAGATATTGCAATAGTGTAAAGTAGAAAAGGAAAAAGGTGTAGGTAATTTTTTTGTTGATGTTTTGATTGTAGGAAAGAAGAAAGATGCAACAATGTACCTTGTATGTGTTAGACAAGAAAAGGTTGTAGTAGAAGACTTGGAAGGTCCAATTTTTTTTATGGAGATGAAGAAGCTTTTGAAATAGAGACATATTTGTTAAAAGGCATTAAGAATGAGATCGAGGAGGTTGTGGTGAAGATGAAGATGATGGACTTTAAGGGTCCCTTGTTTGATGTGTTGATAAACAAAGATGAGGATGCCAAAAGAATTAATAACTTCTTGTAAGATGACCTTAGGGAGATTGCAGTAGAGGGAAGCATATGAAGAGACCTAAAAAAATTCATAGCAAAAGGTGAAGGTGAAGAAAGTGTTACACTAATGGATGAGATTGAAATAGTAGAATAAAAATAGATTGCATCAAGTAAAGATAAATGACAACATCTTTGGGTAGGCATGAAAGAAGAAAATAATGATCTTGCAATTGTCGGTGGTGTTGCATCAAATGAAGAAGAGACATTTCATTTTGAGGGCATGAGGATTATTAAGAGCATGGACTAACAAGACATAGAGAGGCTATTTGGAAAGGAAGAGATAGTTTAAGAATAAAATATTGTAGATGTTGTACTAGGGGATGCTAGATAGGTGTATGTGTTAGGATTTAGATAGATCTGAAGAAAACACAAACTAACAATTATATGTAGACACAAACACAAAAGATGAATAAAAATGGATAACACAGATAACACAAAGATTTAATGTGGTTCACCCAAGATGGGATACATCCACAGAACACAATCGTCCAATTTTTCTAATTATCTAATAAATCGGTACAATACAATTTCATGCCTTTACATTCTAGCTGCTTATTATAAGATATTTTTAGGGCAACACTCAAAGTCAGTTATTTTTAGGGTTTTCTTACAATGTTAGTTTTTTTTCAACAAAAAAATTTCCCTTGGAGCTACGCCCTCGAACCCCCACTCAAGGACCAACAAGGAGACATGATGAATGTAAAGTAATTTCCTAATAAGTTGCCACATATCAACAATTTCACACTTGGAGACTAATCAAGCTCCACACCAAACAATCTCCCACTTGGAGATTGATCATGGACAAAACTGCTAAATTTGCAACTCCCAATGGATAAAACTCCTCAACTTGGTTTCTCCTTAATTCCCCAGTATTTAGTCAAGAAGTCCAAGAGAAACAAAGGAGGAAATCAACTTCTCTCATGTGGCAAGCATTGTGAACATATCTGTAGGATTATCACTTGTATGAATCTTCTCAAGCCATAACTGGCCATCCTCCAAAACTGACTATATGAAGTGGAACCTGAGCTAAATATGCTTTGTCCTCAAATGATGAACAAAATTATTTGCAAGATGAATGATACTCTAGCTATCGATATACAATGAGATAGCCTCCTGCATCTAACCCATTTCCTCTAGAAAACATTGTAACCAAATCATCTCCTTGTTAGCTTCAGTAGAAGCTACATACTTAGCTTCAGTGGTTGAATGCACAACAACTTTTTGCAAGCTAGAAATCCAACTAACTATAGTTCCCCTTATATTAAAAACATACCCTGTAGTACTCCTCCTTGTATCAATATCACCTACCAGATTAGAGTCAACATATCCACATACATAAGCATTTGTTCCTTGGAAACATAATGTCTGGATAGTAGTACCTCTCAAATACGTGAGAATCCATTTTTGTTCCATTCTTGGATTGCTCATATACTCGCTCACAACTCCTACTACATGTACAATATTTGGCCTTTTGCATACCATCACATACATCAGACTACAAAAAACTAATGAATACAGGATGTTAGACATTTTATTTATCTCTTCCTATGTCTTCGAACACATCTCCTTAGTCAATTAAAAATGACTAGTCAAAGTTGTACTAACTACTTTTGCATTCTGTATGTTAAATATTTTCAACACCTTCTTTATATACTCACATTGGATAAAAGTTAACATTCTATTTTTCCTATCCCATGAAATCCTCATACCAAGGATTTTCTTCTGCACCCAAATCCTTCATAGCAAATGACTTTGCTAATTTCTATTTAAGTTCATTTATATCCTAAATGTTAGACCCAGGAACAAGCATTCCATCTACATAAAGTAGTAAGATAATATAACTGCCATTATCCAATCTCTTAAAATTAACACAATTGTCTGGGTGCTTGCTTCAGGCCATAAAGCCTCTTCTTCAACCTGCACACTAAGTCTTCCTTACCTTTGACCTCATATCCCTATGGTTGCTGCATGTAGATTTCCTACTCCAAATCCCCATGAAGAAAAGTTGTTTTAACATCTAGCTATTCAAGATGAAAGTCTTTTGTAGATAGAAGACTTAGAACAATTCTAATTGAAGTCATTTTTATAATTGGAGAAAATATTTCATCAAAATCTATACCCATTTTTTGTGCAAAACCTTTAACCATGAGTCTCGCCTTATATATTTTTTGACCTCCATCATCCTCCTTTAGCCTATAAACATTTATTTGGCAAGGCTCTTTTACCTGTAGGTAATGGGACTAAGTCCCAGGTCTGATTCTTTATCATGGAATCCATTTCCTCTTTCATGCCTAGCTCCCACTACTATTTGGCATCCACCTACATTGCTTCTTCATATCCTTCTGGTTCACCAGAATCAGTTAATAAAATAGAATAAAAAGAAGGAGAAAATCTTTCAGGAGGTCTACTTAACCTCGTAGAATGTCCAACGCTTGCA